>NC_057814.1:100262702-100272382 GCF_018294505.1 Triticum aestivum | reverse complement strand
CTCGCGGGCCGGCGCGGTGGGGATTCGTCGGCGACAGGTGGCGGCGCGCGATTCGTCCGCCGGCGCGGGCGGACGTGTCCGGCGCGGGTGGACGTTGTCCGGCGGCGCGAGGTGGAGGACGCTAGGGTTAGACTGCGATTCTTTTTCGGGATGCCTACATATAAATAGGTAGAGGGAGCTAGGAGGCTCCAAATGAGGTGCGGTTTTCGCCCACACGATCGTGATCGAACGACCTAGAGCATGGAAGAGTGTTTGGTGGGTTTTGGGCTGGTTTTAGAGGGGGTTTTTGCTGGACACTCAAATGGACTTAGCGGATGCCCGGTTAACCGTTGGAGTACCAAACGACCTCCGAATGGAACGAAACTTGACCGGTAGTCTCCGAGTGGTATATTAAGGCCACTTGACAAGCCTCGGTCCATTTCGAGAAAGTTTGACACATGCACACGAAAGAAAACAAGAGGGTGCACGGGAGGAGATAGGAGCGCCGGATTGGAAAACGGACAACGGGGAAAATGCTCGGATGCATGAGACGAACACGTATGCGAATGCAATGCACATGATGACATGATATGAAAATGCATGACATGACAAAATACAAAACGAAAGACAAAACTCGACAACGGAGGGAAAAACATAACACATAGCCGGAAATGGCAAGAGTCGGAGTTACAAATATGGCGAGTTACATGCGGGGTGTTACAACACTCCACCACTACGAGAGGATCTCGTCCCGAGATCTAGGACTGAAAGAACTCTGGATATTCGGAACGGAGATGGTCCTCGCGTCCCAGGTGGCTTCCCGGTCGGAATGGTGCGACCAATTCACTTTTAGAAATTTGATTGACTTGTTGCGAGTCTTGCGCTCAGTTTCTTCAAGAATAGCAACGGGGTGCTCATGATAAGACAAATCTTCTTGGAGGTCAATCTCTTTGAAGTTGATAGTGCACTCAGGTGTCTTGAAGCACTTGCGAAGCTGTGACACGTGGAACACATCATGCACGTTCGCGAAGTTTGACGGAAGCTCAAGTTGATAGGCGAGGTCGCCTCTTTTGCCAATGATCTTGAAAGGACCCACGTATCTAGGGGCAAGCTTCCCTTTGATACCGAAGCGACGAGTGCCTTTCATTGGAGAGACGCGGAGGTAGACATGGTCTCCGATCTCGAAAGCCAAATCACGATGCTTACTATCATAGTAACTCTTCTGACGCGATTGCACGGCTTTGAGATTATCAAGGATGACTTTACACATTTCTTCAGCTTTAGTGATTAAGTTATTGCCAAGAAGTAGGCGTTCACCAGTCTCTGACCAATTGAGAGGAGTACGGCACTTTCTTCCATAGAGAATCTCGAATGGGGCCTTGCCCGAACTCGCTTGGAAGCTGTTGTTGTAGGAGAATTCAGCATAAGGAAGACAATCTTCCCATTTCATGCCAAAAGAAATGACACAAGCCCTGAGCATATCTTCAAGAATTTGATTGACTCGCTCGACTTGGACACTAGTTTGAGGATGGAAAGCTGTGCTGAAGCGAATGTTTGTGCCCATGGCCTTCTGGAAGGAGTCCCAGAACTTAGAGGTGAAGATGCTTCCACGATCTGAAGAAATCAATTGTGGAATGCCGTGCAAGGAGACAATTCTGGAGGTGTAAAGCTCTGCCAGCTGAGCTGCTGTGATGGATTCTTTGATTGGAAGGAAATGAGCCACTTTAGAGAGCTTGTCAATGACAACAAAGATAGCATCATTTCCGCGCTTGGACTTGGGAAATCCAGTCACGAAGTCCATTCGATATGATCAAATTTCCATTCTGGGATAGCAATAGGTTGGAGGAGACCAGCTGGTCGTTGGTGTTCTGCTTTCACTCTTCGGCAGACATCACATTCATTCACGAATTGAGCAATCTCTCGCTTCATTCGAGTCCACAAATACGACTGCTTGAGGTCATGATACATCTTCGTACTTCCAGGATGAATGGAAAGGAGAGAATTGTGCGCTTCATTCATTATGACTTTCCTTAGATCACCTTTAGGAACCACAATCCGGTCCTCGAAGAACAAAGTGTCTCTGTCATCAATGCGATAGCACTTGTATTTGGAAAGACCCTTGTCGATACCACGTTTCACCTTCTTCACCATGGCATCAAGGAGTTGTGCCTCACGAATTTGATCTTCCAAAGTAGGAGATACTATGAGGTTGGCCAGAAAGCCTTGAGGAACAACTTGGAGATTCAGCTTGCGGAAAGCTTCACAAAGATCCGGTTGGAAAGGCTTGAGAATTAAGCTATTGCAATAAGCCTTCCTGCTTAAAGCATCTGCAATGACATTTGCTTTGCCTGGAGTATATTCGATACTCGGATTGTACTCTTGAATCATTTCGACCCATCGAGTCTGCCTGAGGTTGAGGTTGGGCTGAGTGAAGATATACTTGAGACTCTTGTGATCGGTGAAAATGTCCACTTGTCTTCCCAACAAGAGATGTCTCCACGTTATTAATGCATGGACAACTGCCGCCAACTCAAGATCGTGAGTGGGGTAGTTCTTCTCGTTGGGCTTCAACTAACGAGAGGTATAGGCCACAACTTTCTTCTCTTGCATTAACACAGCACCGAGACCTTGGAGAGAAGCATCACAGAAAACTTCATACGGCTTGGATTCATCAGGAGGAGTCAAGACAGGAGTTGTGACTAGTTTCTCTTTGAGAGTGTTGAAAGCAACGTCACACTCAGGAGACCAGACATACTTCACATGCTTCTGTAGGAGGTTGGAAAGAGGCTTTGCAATCTTGGAGAAATTCTCAACGAATCTTCGGCAATAGCTTGCAAGACCAAGGAAACTTCAAAGCTGCTTGACATTTTGAGGAGGTTCCCAATCCATAACTGCGGACACCTTCTCGGGGTTAACAGCGATGCCCTTGGCAGAGATGATGTGACCAAGGAAAAGAACTTCATCGAGCCAAAACTCACATTTGGAGAACTTCGCATAGAATTGATACTCTCTGAGCTTGTCGAGCACCAATCGCAAATGTTTGGCATGATCCTGCTTATTCTTGGAGAAGACCAAGATATCATCGAGATACACCAGAACGAATTCGTTGGTATAGGGGTTGAAGATGAAATTCATCATCCGAGAGAACACTGGAGGAGCATTGACAAGGCCGAAAGACACGACAGTATATTCGTAAGAACCAAAGCTTGTTCTGAATGCTGTCTTGGGAATATCTTCTTCACGAATGCGAATCTGATGATAACCCATATGAAGGTCAAGCTTCGAGAATATTTTAGCCCCTTTGAGTTGCTCAAATAGCTCATTGATGTTGGGAAGTGGATACTTGTTCTTGATAGTCTTCTTGTTCAATGGACGGTAGTCGACACAAAGGCGGTCCGTGCCATCCTTCTTCTTGACAAAAAGAACACCACAACCCCATGGAGAAGAACTCGGTCTGATCAAACCCAGACGTTCTTGTTCATCGAGCTGCTTCTTCAATTCCTTCAGCTCGTTAGGTCCAAGCTTGTATGGACGCTTGCAAACGGGTTCAGTGCCAGGCTCCAGTTCGATAACGAACTCAACTGGCCGATGAGGAGGCATACCCGGAAGCTCTTCTGGAAAGACATCTTGATACTCGCAAACGACTGGAATTTGAGAGATGGCATTCAATTCGCCCTTCTCATTGAGAGAGAAAAACGAATGGTTTCATCACGAGCGGCAAAAATAATCACATCCTCAGACGAGTGTGTCAATTGAATTTCCCTGGCAGCACAATCAAGTTGTGCCTTGTGCTTAGAAAGCCAGTCCATCCCGAGAATTAGATCAATATCCGAGTCGCCAAGAACAATTGGAGAAGACTGAAATTTATAGTCACCCATCTTGATGGAAACATCCGGGACACAATTATTAGAAGTCATTTGCTTGCCCGGAGACACAATCTTCAACGGGATAGGGATCTTTTCCGTCACAAATTCATGCTTGGCAACAAAAGGTCTTGAAATGAAAGAAACAGATGCACCCGTATCAAAAAGAACTTTTGCAGGAATATCATTAACAGGAAGATTACCCATTATCACATCAGTAGATTCCTCCGCTTGAGCTGCATTCATCATGTTCACCTTTGCAGACTTTGGATTATGCTTGACCACTGCATTGCTGGAAGATCTGACAGGAGGAGGAGGAGGAAGACGCCTCTGGTTGAAGCACTTGTTAGCATAGTGACCTTTTTGCTGACATTTGTTGCAAGTCACCTCTGAGAGTGGACGGTGATAAGGAGCATTGGACTTTGGAGCTTGATTCTGAGACTTGTTCTGATAGCCAGAGTTGGAAGATTTGGAAGAACCATGGCCACCTTTGTTCTTCTGCTGATAAGGCTGACGAAACGGAGGAGGAGGAGGCAACCAGAACTTCTGTCGCTTAGCTGTCACAAGTGAGGAAGAAGAAGACTGAACTGTGTCTCTGACTCTCTTCTTAGAAGCCTCACACTTGAGCTGAGCAGCCTCTTGCTTCAGTGCCATATTGTAGAATTGATCAAACTGAGTAGGCTCAACAAGAATGAGAGCTAACTGCAGATCCTCTTTAAGGCCACCTCTGAAGTGATAGATCATGCTCTTCTCATCAGGAACGTCTTGTTTAGCGAAGCGAGCAAGTTTCTGAAACTGAATGTTGTATTGATACACAGACATGTTGCCTTGCTTGAGATTGCGGAACTCCTCACGCTTGCTCTCAACAACACTTTGTGGAATGTGGTGCGCTTTGAAGTCCCGACAGAAGTCAGTCCAGGTGATCACACGACCTCCTCTGGAATCTTTGTATTGTTGATACCAATCAGCAGCTTGGTCCTTGAGCTGGAAAGAAGCGAACTTGACATAGTCCTCAGGCCTGACATTGCTACATTCAAAATGCTTGTTGATGTCCACGAGCCAATCATCGGCATCCGTGGCCTCGGCACAGTAGCTGAAAGACTTGGGCTGATTTGCGAGAAACTGGTTGAGAGTGGCAAAGTGAAACTGATTGTTGCCTTGACCTTGATTGCCTTGCCCTTGAGTACGTTCTTGCAAGAGTTGCAGAATCATCTGAGCATTGGCGTTGGTGGCTGCCATGATTGCTTGCCATGCCTCCGGAGGTGGAGGTGGTGGCGGAGGGTTCGCTTGACTCCCTTCATTGCGATCCGGATTCTGACGCGTTGGCGGAGACATCCTGAAGAGGGTGACATCCTTAGCATCTTGATAGACAAATAGATAAGTAGAATCAACGGATAGAAATATCAACATATAGTCTTCACAATAAACATTCGAACGAAGATGAACGAATGAATTCCGTAGTAAATCATCACACTTCCATAAGTTGAGAAGCCACTTGAAAAAGATATGGAATCAACATATGAATTCGAAGTAACTCGAATACCACAATATAAAATAAAACAAAGTATTGGCTTGCAGAATAAGCCGGAACAAACATATGATAGATATTTCGTCCGAAGTTTTCGTGGTGGGGCCCACACGGGCTCAATCGTACAGCACCATCATGTACAAGGCTGTGCACATGACATACGAAGCGTCCCCGAGTCGGCAAAGCCATGGACTCTTTAAGACACTACGAGACCACTGTAAAATCAACCGTGTACAGGCGGACCACTAGACGTCGAACCCCAATCTCATATCATGCGTCTGTCGGAAAGATATCCTAAGGCTACTATAATTCCCACTTATAAACTCCCCAAACTTTCTGATTATGCAATCTGGTGTAGGGGATACAGGGGACACAAAATATATCACCCAAACTAATAATCCCTAGATCCAGCTGTATCCATCCGTCAACACATAACCAAGAAACCTTCGGAAATCGTTTACCTCAACCTTCGAAAAACATCCGTTATACAAGTTATGGCAATACTCCCGAACTCCCGCCCCAGTACTGGGTGGCGTCGAGGTGATCTCACCAACAACTGCATAAAAGAGATTTCGATGTCGGCGAAACTCAGGTATTCCAGAACTGCAACGATAAAATTGTGATGACAACACCTCGGAGCTCAACTCCCCGGGACACTGCCACAACCCCTAAATGACAGGAGGCACCAAGAACAATGTTCTCGTCACAAATCCATCGGAACGATTCCAAGATACCCGCGTGATCCTAAATTTTTTTTTAGTGAAATTTGAGGAGAGAATAGTCAAAACTTCTACGTCAGGAGACCTCACCAGAGCGACGAAGGGACTGAGGAGTAAAAAGAATCCTACTCTCCGATATATATAATCCTAAGACTCAAAACATTTTTGTTCTAGACTCAACAACGTCAGCGATTCGATCAAGCAGGGGGCTCCTAAGTCGGGGATGGCTCTGATTACCAACTTGAAACACCCACGATGCGGCTATATCGCCCACGTGTCGAGGCACGACTTAGAGGCATAACCGCATAGTGGTTTTGTCACAAGAAGGGTCATCTTCACACAATCCCATGTAATGAACAAGAATGGGATAAAGAGTTGGCTTACAATCGCCACTTCACACAATACATATATATTATTCATACATCATCCAAAATACAAACATATAGACCGACTACGGTCAAAATCCAGATGAAAATAAGACAACCCCAAATGCTAAATCCCCGATCGTCCCAACTGGGCTCCACTACTGATCATCAGGAAAAGACACATAGTTACGACCACGTTCCTCGTCGAACTCCCACTCGAGATCGACGCCATCATCTGCACTGGCATCGTCGGCACCTGCAACTGTTTTGGTAGAATCTGTGAGTCACGGGGACTCAGCAATCTCACACCCGCGAGATCAAGACTATTTAAGCTTATAGGAAAAGATGGTGGAAAGAGGTGGAGCTGCAGCGGCAAAAGCATATATGGTGGCTAACTTGCGCAAATGAGAGCGAGAAGAGAAGCAACGGAACGGACGTCATCTAGCAATGACCAAGAAGTGATCCTGAACACCTACTTACGTCATACATAACACAGACCGTGTTCACTTCCCGGACTCCGCCGAGAAGAGACCATCACGGCTACACACGCAGTTGATGTATTTTAATTGGGTCAAGTGACAAGTTATCTACAACCGGACATTAACAAATTCCCATCTGCCTCATAACCGCGGGCACGGCTTTCGAAAGATAATACCCTGCAGGGGTGTCCCAACTTAGCCCATCATAAGCTCTCACGGTCAACGAAGGATAAACCTTCTCCCGGAAAAACCCGATCAGTCTCCGAATCCCGGTTTACAAGACATCTCGACAATGGTAAAACAAGACCAGCAAAGCCGCCCGAATGTGCCGACAATTCTCGATAGGAGCTGCACATATCTCGTTCTCAGGGCACACCGGATGAACACTACGTACAGCTAAAACCAATCCTCGAGTTGCCCCAAGGTGGCGCTGCAAGTGGCTCTAGTTTGGACCAGCACTCAGAGGAACACTGGCCCGGGGGTTTAAATAAAGATGACCCTCGGGCTCGCGAAAACCCGGGGGAAAAAGGCTTAGGTGGCAAATGGTAAAACCAAAGTTGGGCCTTGCTGGAGGAGTTTTATTCAAGGCGAACTGCCAAGGGGGTACCATAAATCACCCGACCGTGTAAGGAACGCAAACTCAAGGAACATAATCCCGGTATAACAGTAACTAGGGCGGCAAGAGTGGAACAAAACACCAGGCATAAGGCCGAGCCTTCCACCCTTTACCAAATATATAGATGCATTAATTAAATAAGACATATTGTGATATCCCAACATATCCATGTTCCGACATGGAACAAACTTCAACTTCACCTGCAACTACCAACGCTATAAGAGGGGCTGAGTAAAAGCGGTAACATAGCCAAACAACGGTTTGCTAGGAAAGGATGGTTAGAGGCTGACATGGCTAAAATGGGAGACATGATATAGCAAGTGATAGGTAGCGGAGCATGGCAATAGAGCGAACAACTAGCATAGCAAAGATAGAAGTGATTTCGAGGGGTGGTCATCTTGCCTGCAAGATTCTCAGAGTTGTCGAAAGCTTGATCCTCGTAAGCGTACTCGACAGGTTCCTTGTTCCCGAACTCGTCTCCCGGCTCTACCCAAGACAAGAACACAAACAAACGGAACCACAATCAACAACGAGAAATGCGCAAACAACATGATGCAAAACATGTATGATATGCAAGATATGATATGCGATGCATATGCGTGCTCCGGAAGGAAAATGATGAACATGGCAGTAACTTGGCAAACCAAGCATGCCACTGGAAAGATGAGATGATTTCGGTCAAAATCGATATAAAGATCACCGGAATCGGATGCACGGTTTGCAAATGGCAAGCAAAACAAGAATGACACTAAACTGCGATAAACAGCAAGATAGCACTTAAAATGCAACAAGCAACAATGCTACAGCACCCCAACATAACAACAAAGCACATGAAAGTAATCTAAAGGAGATGCTTGACAAAAGATGAACACTGAGCTACGGCTAGTTCACAACATATCAAGCTCAAACAAGCATGGCAAAAGTGCAAAAGATTACAGGTTCACAGACTTGGTGAAAAACTGGACATGTCAGAAAACAGCATCAGATAGCAATGTTCAGAGCACGAAATCAACATGCTAAAGGAACTTAACATAGAAAAACTTGGCATGGCAGTGTTCTACTAAATGCATATGACAAAAGTACCTTACTGACCATAAGCCAAAAAGGACCAGAAGATATGATGACAAGCATGTGAACATAGCAAGTTTCGCTATCAGGTTTCAGACTTAGCAGAAAACAGAGCATGGCAGAAACAATAATCTGTAGGCCTCTTTGTGAGCTTGATGCACTCACTACAGAGCAATGCATGACAAAACAAGCATACCTACAGCAAGATGGCATGTTTATTAAGCTATCCATGGCAAGAACAAGAGCATAGAATGCATGGATCAACTACAATAAGCTTGGCAAAATTGCATATCCTGTTAAGAATCTGCCAGAAATATTTTATAGCAAAAGTAGAGCAAGATTGAGTCATGCTACGGCACTCCATAATTGCAAACAAGGGCAGGAATGGATCAATTACAACTATAGCTACAAAACATCCTTACTGAACATATCCAAAATATGCATGGATCTCTCTGTAGCATCAAGTTTACATGGCAACAAAATTACAGCAGACAGACTGAGAAATCACTAAGTCCCTGAAATCAGAAATATTACGGGGCCTACTTTGCATGATTGTGCTAGTCACCACAAAGATCACATAAATACATGGACTACACCACTGGAAAGATGGCATGGCATACTTCGAAATACATTTAGAGCGCGTGCTCAAAAGATGCACAGATTAAAAGATACAAAAATGACAAATCTCCAAGTTCTGCTAAGAACCAGAGAATAACAGCAACTAGCCCTCTTCCATCAGATATTTGGGCATCAATATGACATCTAATGAACATGGTGCAATTGAATAAAATGAAGAGCATCACGAGGCGAACAATTTGACATATTACACGCGCGAATCGTAGCTACATGCATGGAGTTATGGAGCTATGAACAGAGGCCTATGCAGATGAAATTTCCATGACTTGGAAAAAAAGAGGGGGCTCGGGGGGAAAGTCAACGCCGGTACCGAGATCTGGATCGAGGCTGCAGCCGAGGGAGCTCAGGCTCGGGCTCGGCCGGAGCGACCGGAGGAGGAGGAGATGGCCGGCGGGGCCGGCGATGGCGCGGCGCCGGCGGGGAGGGC
>NC_057814.1:100036746-100262338 GCF_018294505.1 Triticum aestivum | reverse complement strand
TCGCGGGCCGGCGCGGTGGGGATTCGTCGGCGACAGGTGGCGGCGCGCGATTCGTCCGCCGGCGCGGGCGGACGTGTCCGGCACGGGTGGACGTTGTCTGGTGGCGCGAGGTGGAGGACGCTAGGGTTAGACTGCGATTCGTTTTTCGGGATGCCTACATATAAATAGGTAGAGGGAGCTAGGAGGCTCCAAATGAGGTGCGGTTTTCGCCCACACGATCGTGATCGAACGACCTAGAGCATGGAAGAGAGTTTGGTGGGTTTTGGGCTGGTTTTAGAGGGGTTTTTTGCTGGACACTCAAATGGACTTAGCGGATGCCCGGTTAACCGTTGGAGTACCAAACGACCTCCGAATGGAACGAAACTTGACCGGTAGTCTCCGGGTGGTATATTAAGGCCACGTGACAAGCCTCGGTCCATTCCGAGAAAGTTTGACACACGCACACGAAAGAAAACAAGAGGGTGCACCGGAGGAGATAGGAGCGCCGGATTGGAAAACGAACAACGGGGAAAATGCTCGGATGCATGAGACGAACACGTATGCGAATGCAATGCACATGATGACATGATATGAAAATGCATGACATGAAAAAATACAAAACGAAAGACAAAACCCGACAACGGAGGGAAAAACATAACACATAGCCGGAAATGGCAAGAGTCGGAGTTACAAATATGGCGAGTTACATGCGGGGTGTTACACAACCCCCATGGAAACTGATGACGGGGGCCCGGACCAGTCCGGCCCCCAGCCGAATACGACTCTGGAGACCCACGTGGCTCCGGAATCGAGCGAGCAGCCCCCTTTGAAGGAGGGGGAGCTCCGACTCCACCGACGACCTCCATCAATCCGGAGGCACCGGATACTTTGAGGGAAGCACTTCGACGTGCTTCCGTCGTGGAAGAGCACCGTACCCTAATGGGTACGGTGGTTGAGAAGGTCCAGTCCGCAAAAAAGTGGGATGAACGAAGCTTTTACCAGCCTGCTAATAGGCTTTGAGGTATGCGACTTAATATTCTTAGCCGCTTTTGCATGTGTAAAAATATGCCTGTGTATAGATAGTAGCCCCTGAGAAAGGATCAAATATTTCAGAGATAACATACTTGTCTATTTTGATGAAGAGGCTTCACTGCTAGCAGCTTCAGCCAAGGACGCGGAAGTTTCCGAACTCCAGCGGAAACTGAAGCTGGCTGATGATGAGATCGACCATATTAACAAGCGGTTCGATGAGGCCCAAGGTATGCTTTTAAAAGACCCCTTACAAGCCTGAATTGTAATGCAAACTCAGATTTTAACTCATGTGCTGCCATGTGTATGATTGTAGGCAACGCGACCGAGGTCGAGGCCCTTAAGAGTGCCCTTGCCGAAGCCAAGGAGGAGGCGAGGGTAAGCAAAGCAGCCGCAGAGAAAGCGTCTGTGGATGTGGAGGCGAAAAGGCCGCCCGCCTTCAGTATGAGGCGAGGGTGACCGAAGTAGAGCAAGCGCTCCAGGAGGCCGCCAACAAGTGTGAGTCCTTGGAGGAGAGTAACAAGGCCCAATCGGCCGAACTCACCAAGGCTCTTCAAGCTGCGAAGGAGGCACGGTCCGAGTCCCGGGCGGCTCGCGAGGAGATCAAGCAAGCCGAATAGATAGCGGCTGGTAAGCCTTTTCTTTTATAGAGTATATTCGGCGGTCGAAGATATGCTTTGCTAAATCGATTGTGGAGTGCTCCAGACGCTTTTGCGGATCTCCCGAGGAGTGCTGCGCGACGCCGCCTAGTATTTCCGGGCCCAAGATGGGAACGCGACGGAGAAGCTCTTCTGGTCGCAGTACTTGGCGCCGGAGCGACCAACGCTACTGAACAATCAGATGATGCAGCTAGCGGAGCTGCATAGGATGTCCGGTTTGGCCATGAAGGACATCATAGTCCGGCTATGGCCAGCCGGACCCATTCCGAGCAGCTACTTCGGCCTGGTCAAGCGGCTTGGCGATGCCTTGCCCCGAGTAGAGGCAGTGAAGCACTCGGCATGCATAGAAGGTGCGCGGATGGCCTTTGCCGTGTCAAGATGCACTGGGGAAAGATGAAGGCCGCCGTCGTGGCGGTTGAGGGTACGCCTGGAGGCAAGGACCACTGCAAGCCAGAGCGCTATTTTGAAGATGTCCTTGAGGGTGCCCGTTTGATAGAGGGTCAATGCTCGAAGGATATCATGTTCGAGTAAATGTATCCGGACTACCCGGACAATGTATTATAAACCAAGGCTGTGTAATATATTTGATGTATTTATCTGAACTACTTTCCTCCTGTGCGGCCGTATATTATTATTTTGAAAGTTTGCCAGTCGTCGGCTTCAGCCCCCACGTAGATACTACGGGGGTGTTTGGGATAACGTGTAATCACTCTTGACCCAACGTCTTGGTCTGTAAAGGAGGTGATTTACTAGTGAACCAGGCAATCAGACTATGCGGCTTGAGCACTTTCTCTTAGCCATAGGAGTTTGACAATGGGACTGTAAGGTAGCCCCTGGTGCGCATGCGGCTATCTGGACTTGGATGCCTTAAGCGCGTGACTCGAAGGAGCCAGTCCTTCGTGTAATACGGAAGAAATTGCTAGAGATTTAGTAAGTCGCCGAATTGCTGACCAGCTCTCGCCGCATCATGACAGTCAGTTTTCGGCTTTCTCTATTGAGGTGCTTGATCGGACGAACCAGAAACACAATCGCAGTAGTTCTCCCTTTACTATCTTAGTTGAACTAGCGGAACGTAAGGTAGCAAACACAGGAGCCGGGCAACCCAACTATTGACCAAAGACATGATTCAGAGCCAATGCATATACTGCAGTATTCGGGATGCCGAAGTCTACTCTGACAGTGTTCGGACTTTTCTGTTTTCGCAAATATATATGGCTGAATAGAGCCCCTGGCGATTTAAGTCGTGCCGAGGTGTATATGCCAATCTGACGTAAAGGGGGGAAAACAGATTAAGAAATAAGCCGATACCAAACAAGGTTGGGCGAAACTGTTTCCACTATAGTCTGATTGATACGTCAAAACGTATTTTTACAGATGATGCGATAAGCATCACGGCTATTTTACATGCCGAGAACAAGGGAAAGCCGTATACAGGTCCTAAAATTGGAAAGATGATCATGAAGATCCTTTGGACACTCTGCCGCATGTCTGCCCCACTTTTCGCCTTGGTGTATGATCCTTTGAGAGGATCAACAATCATGTATGCATAAGGGGCCTAGAAAGGGGCCCTTGTTACCACCAGAAATTAATGTGGGTTGTAAAGAACCTGAAAAATAAAAACTAGAAGAAAAAGGTGGAAAAATATGATGGTCTGGATAGGGTCGAGCCGTACCGTGGACCTTATGTTTAGCATGCCTCCGTCCTTGCCCATGGTATCTTTAGTGCCTAGTTATGTACGCGCGGTACGTGTGCCGCTATCAGGTTGGGGCTTTGACGAAGGCCGAATTGTTAATCTAGCTCCGGACGAGATGGATTGTCAGTCTGCAAGGTAGACCGGACCCGTTTGACAGTGTCCAGGGGCTTGGCTGCCGATTTAGTTTTCGGCTCAATAAGGCCACCCTGTACTTCGGCTGCAAGGGCCATGGTATGCTCCTCAGTACGGAGGGAGCGCTCCATGTTTCCGTTAACTGTAATAACACCGTGGGGTCCAGGCATTTTGAGCTTTAAGTAAGCATAATGCGGGACCGCGTTGAAGCGGGCGAAGGCGGTTCTCCCGAGCAGTGCGTGATAACCACTACCGAAAGGGATGACGTTGAAGATGAAGTCTTCACTTCAGAAGTTGTCCGGTGAACCGAAGACCACTTCCAATGTTATTGAGCCCGTGCAGCGGGCTTCTACACCGGGTATTACTCCTTTAAAGGTGGTTTTTGTGGGCTTGATTCTTGATGGATCGATGCCCATTTTGCGTACAGTGTCCTGATAAAGCAGGTTAAGGTTGCTGCCGCCGTCCATAAGGACTCGCGTGAGGTGGAATCCGTTGATAATTGGATCGAGGACCAATGCTGCCGAACCTCCATGACGGATACTGGTCAGATGGTCTTTGTGATCGAAGGTGATCGGATAGGCTGACCATGGGTTGAATTTTGGGGCGACTGGCTCTATGGCGTAGACGTCCTTAAGTGCGCACTTGCGCTCCCTTTTGGGGATATGTGTAGCATATATCATATTCACCGTTTTTATCTCGGGGGAAAATTTCTTCTGCCCCCCTGTGTTCGGTGGGCGAGGCTCTTCATCATCGTCCTTGCTGGGTAGCCCCTTCCCCTTATGTTCGGCGTTTAGCTTGCCGACCTGTTTGAAGACCCAACAATTCCTGTTGGTATGATTGGCAGGCTTGTCAGGGGTGCCATGAATCTGGCAAGGCCGATCGAGTATTCTGTCCAAACTAGATGGACCATCCTTGTTTCCTTTGAATGGCTTCTTCCGCTGATCGGGTTTAGAGCCACTGAGTCCGGCGTTGACCGTCGTGTCTTCGGTATCTTCGTTATTGCTTCGACGCTTGTGCTTGTTGCGTCATAGCTTTCCATTGTCGTCCCTGGCTTCGGAGGTGCCAGGGTCGCTGGTGCTATTGCTTCTACGAGCTAGCCAGCTAACTTCTCTCGTGCAAAAGCAGGTCATAAGTGCGGTAAGGGCTGCCATGGACTTCGGCTTTTCTTGGCCGAGGTGTCGGGCGAGCTACTCGTCTCGGACGCTGTGTTTAAAGTCCGTGAGGGCTTTGGCGTCCGGACAATCCACAATTTGGTTCTTTTTAATTAAGAACCTGGTCCAGAGTTTCCGGGCTGATTCTCCGGGTTGCTGGACTATGTGACTAAGGTCATCAGCGTCTGGAGGCCGAACATAGGTACCTTGGAAGTTGTCTCTAAAGGTATCCTCCAAGTCTTCCCAGCTATCAATAGAATTTTTTGGGAGGCTGTTTAACCAGTGCCGTGCTGGTGCCTTTAATTTGAGCGGGAGGTATTTGATGGCATGGAGATCATCACCGCAGGCCATGTGGATATGGAGAAGAAACTCTTTGATCCATACTGCGGGATCTGTCGTACCATCATATGATTCAATGTTCACGAGTTTAAACCCTTCTGGGAACTAATGTTCCATCACTTCGTCAATGAAGAATAACGGGTTGTGCAGCGCCTCTGTATCGGGCGATGTCGCGGTGCAGTTCGGATGAAGTCTGTATGCGGTTTTTGGCCCGGGTGAGGTTGTGCCTGTTACGCCAGGCCGGATGGCCGTCCTCTCGCGTAGGAGCACGCCCCCTCGATCCATAGATTGATCTTGTCTGACCGGCTCTATTGTCCAGTCCTTGCGTAGGTCATAGGTATAGCCCGGGGCTGTTGCCTCCTTGGCTCGACGGCGGGGTGGCGCGGGCTGGTGTTCGACGTAAGTAGCTGGTCTGTCCCGTCCACGTGCTGGTCGGTCGGGTTCGTCAGCAGTTTTATGCTTTGGCGGTATTGGCTCAAGGGCCTCGTCGTCAAATGGTGGTAGTAGCTTGCGCTTCGGGTAACTCTTAGTTGGGCGTTCGAGGCCGTATTCCTCGGCTGCCAGGACATTAGTCCATCTGTCATTGAGTAAATCTTGTTCAGCTTGAAGCTGCTGCTGCTTCTTTTTTAGGCTTCTCGCAGTGGCGATTAGCCGGTGCTTAAAGCGCTCTTGTTCGAGGGGTTCCTCCGGCATGATGAAGTCTTCGTCGCCGAGGCTCACGTCCTCTTCGGAGATCAGTAGGTAGTTACTATCCTACGAGTCCTCATTCCCGACCGGATCGTTGGGGTTAACTTGCCCATCCGCCCAATCGTCCTGTTCGGATGTTGGCTTGACAGGGGCTTCGGGGCCTTTGGCATTCTCCGGAGTGTTATTGTCTCCGGTGCCGGTATTGCTGTCTTTTTCACGACGCGATTTTGAGCGGTGCCTCTGACGTCGACGCTTCGGAGGTGCTTCAGCAGGCTTGTCCTCAACCGGATCCTTCTTGCCATTGTCGTCATCCTCTTTGGGTGTGTCCACCGTGTACACATCATATGTGGAGGTGGCCGTCCAACGTCCGGTAAACGGAGGGTCTTGGCCTTGTTCGTCTCCGGCATCGTCGTCCATGTCGTCGATGTCTTCGGAGGCCCAGCATGTCGGTTAGATCTTTGACCGTGGCTATGAAGTGGGTGGTGGGTGGGACGTAAAATTCCCCGCTCTCAGCCCCTAGTCCGGGCTGGGCGTAATTCGGAAGCTATTCCTCTGTAATGGCGAGGGATCGCATTAAGTCCAGAGCCTCGTTTAAGAGCGAGGTTTGTACATGGAGGCGAGAGTCCGCAGGGCTGGTCGGAGTGAGAGCTTCCTGGCTATGCCTCTTTGACGCGGACCTCGAGAGTTCGGATCCGGAATCCGGTGGCGAGTCCGGCCTTTTAATGATAGGGGGAACCTGGACTGATTCCAAGTTCGCCGTGGACACGATTGTCTCTGGATCCTCGATAACGCGGTTTGTAGCAGAGAGTCTGGTGGGCTCTAGACTCCCATCTTCGGACCTGGTAGTTTGCTCTGGATCTAGGGCCAGAGCCGTGGTCGGGGCTGCGGACCCTTCGAAGATCAAGTCTCCTCGGATATCAGCGACATAATTTAGGTTCCCGAAACTGATCTGATAACCAGGGGCATAGCTGTCGATCTGGTCAAGGTGGCCAATCAAGTTGGCACGCTGTGCGAAGCTGCCGAATACAAAAATTTGGCCGGGAAGGAAAGTCTCCCCTGAAACAACATCATTGTAGATGATCAAACGTGCCATCGAACCTTCTGTCAACAGCACAAAGGAACTCTCAATGAAAGCACCAATGTCGGTGTCAAATCTGGCCGATCTCGGGTAGGGGGTCCCGAACTGTGCGTCTGAGGATCGAAGGTAAAGGAGGAAGGGGACACGATGTTTACCCAGGTTCGGGCCCTCTTAATGGAGGTAATACCCTACTTCCTGCTTGATTGACTTTGATGAGTATAGGGGTTACAAGAGTTGATCTACCTCTAGATCGTAATGGCTAAACCCTAGATGTCTAGCCTGTATGATTGTGATCTACCTCTATGGACTAAACCCTCCAGTTTATATAGACACTGGAGGGGCCTAGGGTTGTACAGAGTCGGTTTATAGAGAAAGGAATCTTTGAACGCCAAGCTTGCCATCCACGCAAAGGAGAGTCCCATCCGGACACGGGAGAAGGCCTTCTATCTTGTATCTTCACAGCCCAACAGTCCAGCCCATATCACATAGCCCGGACGCCCGGGGACCCCCTAATGCAGGACTCCCTCAATGAGATGTATATCAGTCAAGTCAAGAAACTCAGAAAGATTGTTAGGATGAAGAAACTTGCGACGAATAACAGCAAGATCTTTATTTTCACAATGAAGAAGACATCAGTCAACTATAGGATGGCACTAACTCTTTTACCTTGTTTTTACCCCTTGCGCCATTTCAAAATTTATAACAGCGATTTATGCATATCTTTGTTTTTAGTACTTTTCAAAGCAGTTCAGCGATGATTATCTCTCAATCCACCTGCATGGTCAAGAGGCGAGGAAGGTATTCATTCAACACCCATGGTACAATATTGAAGTCTTCCTGAAGAGGACAAAGGTTGGGCGGGCAATTATCCATAGCCACTGGCCTATATTTGCAAGGACATTCAACATCACTGAAGGCTCAATACTTGCCTTCCACTTCTGCAGTTTCCCAGATGAGATTCATCTATCTATTTACCATGTATGATGCTACTTTCCAAAGGTTTTTGATGTTGCATGTGAAACTTGGTGCTGTTGTGTAATGGGATAACTGAGTGCCAAAGCTATCTGATGTAATTCGATTATGAAATCCTGGTTGCCGTTATACGGATATGAAATATCTGGTGTGTTTTATAAGAAATATCAATTTGATTAGTACATGGATTATCAATAATAGGCTAATTACCCTGCTTATTGGGGTTTTCTATTGCAGACGGTTACTCAGACAGCACCGTGGGTGATGAACTCAAACAACCCGGCGTGTTTGATGAACTAACAATCACACACGACTTCCCGCAGAGAACTGTTTGCGTTAGGCCACCTTGCACAAACATTTCCACACAAAAAACTGTGTGTGATATACATACGAACGGAAATGATTTTCTGGGATTCACTGTTGGGGAACGTAGTATTTCAAAAAAATTATCTACGACCATGCAAGATCTATCTAGGAGATGCATAGCAACGAGCGGGGAGAGTGTGTCCACGTACCCTCGTAGACCGAAAGCGGAAGCGTTTAATAACGCGGTTGATGTAGTCGAACGTCTTCGCGATCCAACCGATCCAAGTACCGAATGTAGGGCATCTCCGCGTTCAGCTTGATGACGTCCCTCGATCTCTTGATGCAGTTGAGGATGAGGGAGAATTCTGTCAGCACAACGGCGTGGCGATGGTGATGATGAAGTTACCGATGCAGGGCTTCGCCTAAGCACTACGACGATATGACCGAGGTGTGTAACTGTGGAGGGGGGCACCGCACACGGCTAAGAGAGGACTAGGTCTGCCTTTGGGGTGCCCCCTCCCACGTATACAAAGGAGGGGGGAGAGGAGGCCGGCCCTAGAGGGGGCGTGCCAAGGGAGGAGTCCTACTTGGATTCCCGGTCCAAGTAGGATTCGCCCCCCTTTCCTATTCCAACTAGGAGAAGGAGAGAAGGAAGGAGGGGGGCACCGCCTGAAGGAAATATGCCCTAGAGGCAATAATAAAGTTTTTATTTATATTTCCTTATATCATGATAAATGTTTATTATTCATGCTAGAATTGTATTAACCGGAAACTTAGTACATGTGTGAATACATAGACAAACAGAGTGTCACTAGTATGCCTCTACTTGACTAGCTCGTTGAATCAAAGATGATTAAGTTTCCTAGCCATAGACATGAGTTGTCATTTGATTAACGGGATCACATCATTAGAGAATGATGTGATTGACTTGACCCATCAGTTAGCTTAGCATGATGATCGTTTAGTTTGTTGCTATTGCTTTCTTCATGACTTATACATGTTCCTATAACTATGAGATTATGCAACTCCCGAATACCGGAGGAACACTTAGTGTGCTATCAAACGTCACAACATAACTGGGTGATTATAAAAATGCTCTACAGGTGTCTCCGATGGTGTTTGTTGAGTTGGCATAGATCGAGATTACGATTTGTCACTCCGATTGTCGGAGAGGTATCTCTGGGCCCTCTCAGTAATGCACATCACTATAAGCCTGGCAAGCAATGTGACTAATGAGTTAGTTGCGAGATGATGCATTACGGAACGAGTAAAGGGACTTGCCAGTAACAAGATTGAACTAGGTATTGAGATACCGACGATCGAATCTCGGGCAAGTAACATACCGATGACAAAGGGAACAACATATGTTGTTATGCGGTTTGACCGATAAAGATCTTCGTAGAATATGTAGGAACCAATATGAGCATCCAGGTTCCGCTATTGGTTATTGACTGGAGATGATTCTCGGTCATGTCTACATAGTTCTCGAACCCGTAGGGTCCGCACGCTTAACGTTCGGTGATGATGGGTATTATGAGTTTATGTGTTTTGATGTACCGAAGGTTGTTCGGAGTCCCGAATTTGATCACGGACATGATGAGGAGTCTCGAAATGGTCGAGACATAAAGATCGATATATTGGATGGCTATGTTTGGACATCGGAATGGTTCCGGGTGAGTTCGGGCATTTACCCGAGTATCGGGAGGTTACCGGAACCCCCCGGGAAGTATATGGGCCTTATTGGGCCATAATGGGAGATAGGAGAAGGGAGCCTAGGAGGGGGCGCACCCCCCTCAAGCCCAATCCGAATTGGGTGGGGGGCCGGCCCCCTTTCCTTCCCCCTCTCTCCCCCTTCCTTCCTCTCCTAATCCAACTAGGGAAAGGGGGGAATCCTACTCCCAGTGGGAGTAGGACTACCCTTGGGCACGCCATAGAGGGCCGGCCCACCCCCTCCTCCACTCCTTTATAAACAGGGGAGTGGGGCAACCCATAGACACACAAGTTGACAGTTGTCTTAGCCGTGTGCGGTGCCCCCCTCCACAGATTTCCACCTCGGTCATATCATTGCAGTGCTTAGGCGAAGCCCTGCGCCGGTAACTTCATCATCATTGTCACCACGCCATCATGCTGACGAAACTCTCCCTCGACCTCAGCTGGATCTAGAGTTCGTGGGACGTCACCGAGCTGAACGTGTGCAGATCGCGGAGGTGCCGTACCTTCGGTGCTAGGATCGGTCGGATCGTGAAGACGTACGACTACATCAACCGCGTTGTCATAACGCTTCCGCTTTCAGTCTATGAGGGTACGTAGACAACACTCTCCCCTCTCGTTGCTATGCATCACCTAGATGGATCTTGCGTGTGCCTAGGATTTTTTTTGAAATTACTGTGTTCCCCAACAGTGGCATCCGAGCCAGGTCTATGCGTAGATGTTATATGCACGAGTAGAACACAAAGATTTGTGGGCGATAATAGTCATACTGCTTACCAGCATGTCATACTTTGATTCGGCGGTATTGTTGGATGAAGCGGCCCGGACCGACATTACATGTACGCTTACGCGAGACTAGTTCTACCGACGTGCTTTGCACACAGGTGGCTGTCGGGTGTCAGTTTCTCCAACTTTAGTTGAATCGAGTGTGACTACGCCCGGTCCTTGTTGAAGGTTAAAACAACACACTTGATGACAAATCGTTGTGGTTTTGACGCGTAGGTAAGAACGGTTCTTGCTCAGCCCGTAGCAGCCACGTAAAATTTGCAACAACAAGTAGAGGACGTCTAACTTCTTTTTGCGGGGTATGCTGTGATGTGATATGGTCAAGACATGATGCTAAATTTTATTGTATGAGATGATCATGTTTTGTAACAGAGTTATCGGCAACTGGCAGGAGCCATATGGTTGTCGCTTTATTGTATGAAATGCAATCGCCATGTAATTGCTTTACTTTATCACTAAGCGGTAGTGATAGTCGTAGAAGCAATAGTTGGCGAGACGACAACGATGCTACGATGGAGATCAAGGTGTCGCGCCGGTGATGATGGTGATCATGATGGTGCTTTGGAGATGGAGATCAAAGGCACAAGATGATGATGGCCATATCATATCACTTATATTGGTTGCATGTGATGTTTATCCTTTATGCATCTTATTTTTCTTAGTTTGGCGGTAGCATTATAAGATGATCTCTCACTAAATTTCAAGGTACAAGTGTTCTCCCTGAGTATGCACCGTTGCGGAAGTTCGTCGTGCCAAGAAACCACGTGATGATCGGGTGTGATAAGCTCTACGTTCACATACAACGGGTGCAAGCCAGTTTTGCACACGCAGAATACTCAGGTTAAACTTGATGAGCCTAGCATATGCAGATATGGCCTCGGAACACCGAGACCGAAAGGTCGAGCGTGAATCATATAGTAGATATGATCAACATGGTGATGTTCACCATTGAAAACTACTCCATCTCACGTGATGATCGGACTTGGTTTAGTTGGTTTGGATCACGTGATCACTTAGATGATTAGAGGGATGTCTATCTAAGTGGGAGTTCTTTAGTAATATGATTAATTGAACTTTAATTTATCATGAACTTAGTACCTGATAGTATTTTGCATGTCTATGTTGTTGTAGATCAATGGCCCGTG
This sequence comes from Triticum aestivum, assembly GCF_018294505.1. Taxonomy (NCBI): domain Eukaryota; kingdom Viridiplantae; phylum Streptophyta; class Magnoliopsida; order Poales; family Poaceae; genus Triticum; species Triticum aestivum. Next base: position 100,250,672 of record NC_057814.1, on the reverse strand, counting down.
CTACTGTTCCTTTGAATTTTAATGCATTCCTAGAGAAAGCTAAGTTGAAAGATGATGGTAGCAACTACACGGACTGGGTCCATAACTTGAGGATTATCCTCATTGCTGCACAGAAGAATTACGTCCTGGAAGCACCGCTAGGTGCATGACCCGCCGCAGGAGCAACGCCTGACGTTGTGAACGTCTGGCAGAGCAAAGCTAATGACTACTCGATAGTTCAGTGTGCCATGCTTTACGGCTTATAACCGGGACTTCAACGACATTTTGAATGTCATGGAGCATATGAGATGTTCCAGGAGTTGAAGTTAATACTTCAAGCAAATGCCCAGATTGAGAGATATGAAGTCTCCAATAATTTCTACAGCTGCAAAATGGAGGAGAATAGTTCTATCAGTGAACATATACTCAGAATGTTTGGGTACCACAACCACTTGACTCAACTGGGAGTTAATCTTCCTGATGATAGTGTCATTGACAGAGTTCTTCAATCACTGCCACCAAGCTACAAGAGCTTCGTGATGAACTATAGTATGCAAGGGATGGATAAGACAATTCCCGAGCTCTTCGCGATGCTAAAAGCTGCGGAGGTAGAAATCAAGAAGGAGCATCAAGTGTTGATGGTCAACAAGACCACCAGTTTCAAGAAAAAGGGTAAAGGGAAGAAGGGGAACTTCAAGAAGAACGGGAAGCAAGTTGCTGCTCAAGTGAAGAAGCCCAAGTCTGGACCTAAGCCTGAGACTAAGTGTTTCTACTGCAAAGGGACTGGTCACTAGAAGCGGAACTGCCCCAAGTATTTGGCGGATAATAAGGATGGCAAAGTGAAAGGTATATTTGATATACATGTTATTGATGTGTACTTAACTAATGCTCGCAGTAGCGCCTGTGTATTTGATACTGGCTCTGTTGCTCATATTTGCAACTCGAAACAGGGGCTACGGTTTAAGCGAAGATTGGCTAAGGACGAGGTGACGGTGCGTGTGGGAAATGGTTCCAAAGTCGATGTGATCGCGATCGGCACGCTACCTCTACATCTACCTTCGGGATTAGTTTTAGACCTGAATAATTGTTATTTGGTGCCAGCGTTGAGCATGAACATTATATCTAGATCTTGTTTGATGCGAGACGGCTATTCATTTAAATCAGAGAATAATGGTTGTTCTATTTATATGAGTAATATCTTTTATGGTCATGCACCCTTGATGAGTAGTGATACACATATTCATAGTATTGAAGCCAAAAGATATAAGTTAAATAATGATAGTGCAACTTATTTGTGGCACTGCCGTTTAGGTCATATTGGTGTAAAGCGCATGAAGAAACTCCATGCTGATGGGCTTTTGTAATCACTTGATTATGAATCACTTGATACTTGCGAACCATGCCTTATGGGCAAGATGACTAAGACTCCGTTCTCCAGAACTATGGAGCGAGCAACAGATTTGTTGGAAATAATACATACTGATGTATGCGGTCCAATGAGTGTTGATGCTCACGGCGGGTATTGTTATTTTCTAACCTTCACAGAAGATTTGAGCAGATATGGGTATATCTACTTGATGAAACATATGTCTGAAACATTTGAAAAGTTCAAAGAATTTCAGAGTGAAGTGGAAAATCATCGTAACAAGAAAATAAAGTTTCTACGATCTGATCGTGGAGGAGAATATTTGAGTTACGAGTTTGGTCTTCATTTGAAACAATGTGGAATAGTTCCACAACTCATGCCACCTCGAACACCACAGCGTAATGGTGTGTCCGAACGTCGTAACCGCACTTTATTAGATATGGTGCAATCTATGATGTCTCTTACTGATTTCCCGCTATCGTTTTGGGGTTATGCTTTAGAGACGGTCGCATTCACGTTAAATAGGGCACCATCTAAATCCGTTGAGACGACACCTTATGAACTGTGGTTTGGCAAGAAACCCAAGTTGTCGTTTCTGAAAATTTGGGGCTGCGATGCTTATGTGAAAAAGCTCTTGATAAGCTCGAACCCAAATCGGAGAAATGTGTCTTCATAGGATACCCAAAGGAGACTGTTGGGTACACCTTCTATCACTGATCCGAAGGCAAGATATTCGTTGCTAAGAATGGATCCTTTCTAGAGAAGGAGTTTCTCTCGAAAGAAGTGAGTGGGAGGAAAGTAGAACTTGGTGAGGTAATTGTACCTGCTCCCGAATTGGAAAGTAGTTCATCACAGAAATCAGTTCCAGTGATTCCTACACCAATTAGTGAGGAAGCTAATGATAGTGATCATGAAACTTCAGATCAAGTTACTGCTGAACCTTGTAGGTCTACCAGAGTAAGATCCACACCAGAGTGGTACGGTAATCCTGTTTTGGACGTCATGTTACTAGACCATAACGAACCTACGAACTATGAGGAAGCGATGATGAGCCCAGATTCCGCGAAATGGCTTGAGGCCATGAAATCTGAGATGTGATCCATGTATGAGAACAAAGTGTGGACTTTGGTTGACTTGCCCGTTGATCGGTAAGCCATCGAGAATAAATGTGTCGGATTACGGGTTCCGGCAAAACCCTTGAGGTTCGAACACTGGGGTGCACACGAAGATCTCTCCCCCCCTAGCTCACGCGCACCATGATCTCAAAGCTTAACGCGTTGAACCCACAGAACAAGAGACACAGGGTTTATACTGGTTTGGGCCTCCGATGTGGTGTAATACCCTACTCCAGTGTGGTGTGGTGGATTGCCTCTTGGGCTGAGGATGAACAGTTACAAGGGAAGAACAGCCTCCTGAGGAGAGGTGTTCTTGTGCTTGGTCAGCTTGTGTGGAGGCTTTGGATCGAATGGCCCGATCAAAGATGAGTCCTCTGCTACGGTGGTGTCTAGTCCTATTTATAGGGGTCTTGGTCCTCTTCCCAAATATTGAGTGGGAAGGGATGCCACAACGACCGAATTTGAAGGGAGACAACCAATACAAGTTATCTTGACAAAAGTAGTCTTCGCCTGCCAAAGGCTTTGGTGGTGACGCCGTCTTGGGCTCCATGGTGACCTCCGTCTTGCCGTCCTGCTGGTCTTGGTCTTGTTGCACCGATATGGAAATCTTTGCCTGAAGCCTCGGGACTCCTCGCCTGTGCTTCCCTCTTTAGCACCAAAGAGGAAACAAGGACACTGTGCGCGCTGGTGCCCCTTGCCTTGATCTCTCCGCTCCTCGCGAGCCAGCTTGGTGAGGCTGCTCTTGAGGAGGTCTTGCGTCGTCTGCCTCGTGAGGCTTGGCCCCTCGCGAGGGTCTTGAGTGCTTGCTGGTGAAGATGGGCCGTACGGGGGCCGGTGGTGGAGCCACGCCGTGGGCCGCAGGCAGGCAAGTCTGGGGACCCCTGTAACACCCCAAAATTTTGACCTTGTTTTATTTATTAAAATTTTGCCAGGAAATTAAACTTTTCCACTTGTCTGGATTTATCTTTTGATTTCAGAACCCCTTTTCTCTTTAATATTGTGGGTTTTTACCTCAAGTGGAAACTTTCCAAAAGTATTATTGGACTTGTATACTCCCTCTATAAAACAATTCCTTATCTGTGGATTTAATTGCATAATTGTTTTCCTGAGCTTTATTCTTTTAAAATGATTTTTTTCATAAATTTGGAGCCCCTGTTGCACTGCAACCATTTGATAAATGCATTTAAAATTTTCACCAAAATTTGGGGAGGTCATGTGATGTTTCCACATCACTTTTATGCAAAAATATCTTTTGGTCATTGGAGATTTTGAGCTCTACACCAAATTTTCAAATCTGGTCCAGTAGGTATTTTTGCACTAAAACCTATTTAAATATTCCTTTAAAAATTCTGCCAAGTGTTTGGAGATGTCAGTAGATGCATATGATTCAACTTCATGGAAAAACCCAGTGACGTTCTTTGAAAAATTTGAGTGAACCAACCTCATTTTCATTCTGGTCCAGTTTGGTGATTTGTACTGCAACCCTAATTTATTTTGCTCTAGTGCCCATGAGCCTTTTCCTGCTGGTAGTCCTCCCTACAAAACCCTTAAGCCCAGGAGGGTGGACCCATTGGAGGGTTTTAAGTGCATGCAATAAGGCCTTTTTCTTTCTGTCCAAAACTGAAGTTTTGCAAAACTTGCACTAGCAAGTTTCTGGTTTTGCCCAAATGATCTTGCCATCATCACCTACACCTTAAGAGACTAGGATCTGGAGTTTTTGGCCACTCCAAGAGTTGCCTAGATGCACTTAGCAATCTGTCGAGCACCTTGTGTGCATGGTCAGTTTTGCCATGATTTTTGCCTTTGTACTGTGACCTTGCACCTCTGGACAAAATAGCATGTCCAATAAGCTCCTAGCTATCCCTAACCCTGGCCTGTTAACTACCAGCATCATCCAAGCTCTCTAGCACGCGCTGGCATTTCATCGAGCACCTGGCGTGCGTGCTCTGGGCGCGGCCAGAGCGCGCGTTTTGCACGTGCGTGCGCACGGGTCGCCGCGTCGCGCCCCTGGCCGTTGCTCGCCCGCAGAGCCACGCCCCGTCCTCATCCGCTCGCCAGAACGCTCCAAGCTTTCCCCTGGCACCCTCCAGCGCCGCCGTCAGAGCCCTTGGCGGCACGCCGGCGTCGGCAGTAGGCTCTGCCATAGACGGTGCCGCCCGAGCCGCAGCGGCACGCCAGCTGCCCCCTTGTACAACCCGAGCCTATCCTCAAGCCCGTCCGCTAGTGCTCGTCGCCGCCACGTCGCCCTGGCCACTACAGAACGGCGACTCGCCATCGTTCTTATCCACCGCCGCGGAACCAGCCCTGTTGCGCTATAAAAGGAGGCCCCCGAGCCCCTCGGAGCACTCAGGCGACCCCAGGCCACCCCCATAGCACCCCCTTAGCCAGCAATCGGCGGATGATAGCCGTCTTCCTCGACTCCGGTCGGTTCGGCCGCCGCTACCTTCCGGTGCCGTTCATCGCAACCAGACCCTCCCCCGTGCATCCAACACCACCACCTGTTTCCCCTCGACCTCACGGAGCCGCCCAGCCTCTCAAATGCGACCAAGAACCACCATAGCACGAAACCCCCGAACCACCCGAAGCCTCCTCCGCCGCGGAGCTCGCCGCCGGCGACTTCCTCCGTCCCCACCTGCCTAGCGCCCACCGAGAGGACCGCCCTAGACTGGCGGATCCATCCCCGCCCTTAGGACCCCACAGGGAGGCGCCGTTCGTTGACGGCGATCGCCGGAGTCCCGCCTCCGTTCGGGCAGAGGAAGAGGAGGGAGAAACGACTGGTCAAACCTGACCAGTGGGCCCCGTGGACCCACTGTCAGTGACTCACGCGCCCGTCCACTCTGGATAAGTGAAAGCATAAAAGTCTCGAGTACGTATTCCCTACCCCGAAAGCGTATTCTGTACCGATACGTTTTCTTTTCCTGATTTTATTTAAAAACAGAACTTTGACTAAACTTTAACTAAACTTTGACTGGCTATATCTTTTAAAATAAAGCTCCAAATGAGTTGATTCTTTTTCCTACATCTCTCAAATTTCATCTAGTTTATTTTAAGATTTATTTCAAAAATATTTAGGACAACTTTTTGTACTGTTTTTGAAATATATGTTATTTGAATATTTTTCAAAATAGGAAATGGAGAGAGAAGAAAACTTTCAAAAAGTTTTGGAATGCACACTTCCTCTCCACAGCCTGAAGGCAAGCATTCTGAACCCTGGCATAATATTTTTGGGTGTTGTTGATACGGTTACAACACCACCTTGACTTGGAGCATACGTTATTTTATGTGACGATAGAATCATACGCGTGAGTGCATAATGAGATTCTTTGCTGTTAGAAATGGATATGCTGGTGATAGTGATCATCCTCGTGAGCTTTTCATGCATACCGGCAGGAAGCCGGGAAAGTCGTGGTCTTGGGTAGACACGAGCTTGTCCCTAGTTCCTCGTCGAGACGAGTGTGTCCGGTATGGCATGATGAGGTATGATGAGCGGTGATTCTGTGTGTTAGTTGAAATATACTTGTTATGCTAATCATATGGAGAATACTTGAACCTCCTGAGTCGGTCATAGATCGAGTCTTGTTCCAGTAACCCCCATATTTGTTTCGTACTACCACTTGTCCCTGTCACAGGTAGGGTACGGTTCAGTAAGTTGTCAACCCCTTCCTAGCACACACCGTACAGAGAGGCCATGGTGGAAGATACCGGATGCATCCGGTAGGCACGCCACCTGGTCGGGGGGCATGGGTGTTTCCCGTTGGGACCGAGAGGGGGGCACCCCTTAGAGCGCGCGATATAAATTTGATCCCATGCTACGTCGAGGTTGTAGCCTCCCCACTTAGAGTTTTGCTTGACAGGTGTCGTGGGTGATTCCAGACACCGATAAGTTAAGCTGGTGTGTGCGGGTCAGGTGTGTTTTCAATTAAAAGACCGTAGGCGGAATTAGTCCCGATGGACTAAATAAATCCGTTACTCGTGGGTAAGGAGTACACCCTCTGCAGAGGTTAAATCTATTCAGATAGCCATGTCCATGGGAAAGGACTACAGTCTGAGATGGGTCTAGTGACGGTCTTCGGATGGAGAAACGGCTAAACTACAACATTGATTATGACCTGTGACATATGAGGGTTTTGATTATTATTATTGTGGACTAACCATTTACATTGTTTGAATTATTGAGTATCCCTGGGACGGTGCTACCTCCTGGATACTCACTGTGACTATTCTCTTATAAGCCCTTTATGTGGTGTCGCTCAGACGCCCGACTGTGGCATGCTTGTTATTCCTTTTATTTATAAGCCCTTTATGTGGTGTCGCTCAGACGCCCAACTGTGGCATGCTTGTTATTCCTTTTATTTATAAGCCCTTTATGTGGTGTCGCTCAGACGCTAGACTGTGGCATGCTTGTTATTACTATTATTTATAAGCCCTTTATGTGGTGTCGCATAGACGCCCGACTATGGCATGCGTGTTATTTCTTTTATTTATAAGCCCTTTATGTGGTGTCGCTCAGACGCCCGACTGCGACATGCTTGCCATTTATTTATTCTTTATAAGCCCTTTATGTGGTGTCGCTCAGACGCCCGACTGAGGCATGATTTATCTTATTATCCTTTCGAGGCGTCGCTTCAGACACTCGATCGGTGCATTCTATATTTCTACTCCCGTAATTGCATATTCATATTTTACCCGCATGCGTGTATCATGGATTTCATTTATTTCGTGACAGACGTTATGAGCGTAGAATCTTTCGGAGCATGATTATCCACTATTACATTATACCCGTGTTCATAATGTTTGCGAGTACATTCAAAGTACTCACTGGCTTGTCCCTGGCTATTGTCTTGGCCAGATTTCTCGCATGAACAGGAGCTTTGCGATGACAGCCCCGGAACCTACGCAATGATGATAGCAGCCTCGCGATGATAGGACTGTTCTTGTGGGAAATGGAGTCCCATAGACGCAGATGAACCACAAACTGCTTCCGCCATCAACCACTGGAAACCAAGTGTTGTACTCATAGGCCAAAATGGTCTTGTACTACATATTTTGTGCTTTGCTTGGAATTTCTGTATCAAGTTGGTGTCTCATCAGCTAACAGTAATCCTGGGGCTGGTGAGCACAAGGGCCATTTTCTGGAAAATTAATATCCCGAAAAACCGGTCCTGACAACCCCCATTCCCAGAACACCGACAGTAGGCCCCGGGCCCAAGGCGCGCTCGGACTTGGCTTCGAGGCGAAGCCAAGGGGCAAGTGCGGAGCGCCGTGTCCCCAACAGCTTGCAGCCTTGATTGGCGCGTGGCGATTGATTAGACGTGGGTGTCTTCGCTTCCCCACGCTGCCTCGGCAACTGCCCAACTGACAAAAAGGCTGGCGCAGGCTGTATTTGTCTTCATTGCTTTCCTTCGTCTTGCTCCAGATCCCCTTTCTCGCTCCTTCCTTCCGAAATCTCCAGATCTGCTTCAATTCCCTTTCGAGCCACCGACCAATGGCGCCCCGAAAGGTCAAGGCTGCTTCGCTGCCCGCCTGGTATGAGCCGGCTCTGGACGCGCCCAACATCTCAGAGAAGAACCTCGCCGCCACGCGTCTGCTGACGGTGGGGGAGAACAACGAGAAGGGGAAGACCGAGCTCCAGGCTGGCTCCGCCGAGCCGGAGGCTTCGAGGAGCACCTTCTAGCCCTTCTTCATGAGCAGCGTCGTTGCGGGGCTGGTTCCCCCTTTCTCCAACTTCTTCTACACCGTCCTCAGCCATTACAGGCTGCATGCCCTTCATCTCCATCCCAACTCCGTTCTTCTCCTATCGATCTTTGCCTTCTACTGTGAGGCATACGTCGGGGTGATGCCGTCCGTGGCTTTGCTGCGCCACTTCTTCTTCCTCCGGGTCAATGACGGCCACACCTCAGGGTGCGCCAACTTCGTCGCGGCCGGCAAGGCCAACGCCACCTCGAAGGCTAGAAAGAAGGCCGAGGGCTTCAGGAGCAAGTGGGTCATGATGGATGCCAAGTGCGTCCACCCACGACTGACGTTGCCGATGGAGATGCCCTAGTCCGACGAAGGGTGGCTCTGCGCGAAGCTTACTGACGACCGAGCGAGGCCAGTGCTAGAGAAGATGACCGCCGACCTGAAGCCGGGCAACGCGAAGGCGGCGAAGATGACGGGAGCCATGCTCCAGAGGGAATTCCTGATGCTGCGCGTGGCTCCGCTCCAGGCGCGCTCACGCCCCTTGTGGATGCTTGGGGGCGAAGAAGATAAGCTTCGCTTGAGTCCGGAGGCCTTGTCTGAAGAAGAGCTGGGTGTGGCTCTCCGCCTCTTGGTCGGGGACGACCAGGAGTATCCGCCGAGTGCTTTCGTTCCCTTGTTCCTTCGCAAGGGCGGGGCATAGGTCGTGGCCGCCATGCCCACCTTCGACGAGCGCGGGCTAGTTCCACCAGCACCCCCTGGGGTGCCGATGGCGACGGCGCCGGTGGTCGTATCTTCTGGCGATTCTCGCATGGAGGGGGAAGAAGACGAGGACGAGGAGCACAACTCGGAGGCGACCCCCGAGGGGATGGGGGAGACCTTCCACTTGCGCAAAGCCGACATCCTCTGCACCCTGCCTGATGATGATGACGAGGCTGATGTCCCCCGGAGATAGAGGTGCTGCCAGTAGCTGGGGGCTTCTCGAGGCCCAAGGCCAGCCCCCAGAGGAGGCCACCGGCCGAGGTCCCGACGAGGGGCAGGTTGGCACTGATCTCCCGAGACGACGCTCCTGCTCCGACACCGCCTGGAGCTGCTTCCAGCCCATCTGCTACCCCCTCTTCCGCTCCTGGAGCCCGCGCGCCTGCGCCTCAGGCTGTGAGGCTCTCAGGCTTCAAGCTTAAGAAGCGGAGGGACTACACCGTGATGGACCAGTAAGTGTTCTTGTCCTTCCCTGTTCTTGCCTCTGCTGCTTATCCTTGACGCTTCTCCATTGTGCAATTAGGCCGACGCCCGCGGCGAAGAAGAGGAAGGAGGAAGAGGTGGTACTGCTCGGGACCGGACCGCCTACGGCGGCCGCACCCCTCTCCATGGATAAGGGTAGCGATGGCGCTCGCGCTTCTCCAGCCCGATCATCCTCGCGAGGCTTGGGGGAGCATCCTCGGGAGGGGTCAGCCCCCGTGGCCCCGCTGGCTCCGGAGGTGCCAACGCCCGGCTCGGCCACCGAGGTCCCCAAAGCTCAGGAGCTTTTGGCCTCCCAGGCCATGGTGACGATGTTGCCTCCTCCCCCTTCTGCCGCACCGCTATCTCCGGGCCCTTCTGCCTCACCTAACGTTCTGGAGCACGCTCTTTCTATGATGACCCTGCTGCGAGAGGACCTTCGGGGCGCTAATCCTCGCTTGGTGGCCGGGCGCCTGGAGCTGGTCTCTGGCTGGCTCTATTCCAACGTGGCCATCCGGGCGGCGCTGAACCAGGTTGTGGTGGGCTCCGAGAAGGACAAGCAGGCTGTCGCCCAAGCTGCGGCAGCCTGCGAGGTGGCGCTGAAGGATGCCGGAGCCGCCCAGGACCACCGCCGGTCGCTGGAGGCCGAGCTGGAGACCATGCGGGGGGGAGCGTGCGGATCAAGCCCGAGGCCGCAAGGAGGAGGAGGAGAAGATGAAGGCCCGAGAGGACGCCATCAGGGATCGTGACGCCGAGCTATAGCAGTTGGCGAAGACGCAAGCCACGGAGCGCAGCCGGCTGGAGGAGCTGGAGCAGAAGCTGAAGGTGGAAAAGGCCGAGCTTGAAGCCAAGGCAAAGGTCCTGGCTGAGGACTGCGTGGACTTTAAGCTCGTCGAGGAGAGGTCTCGCACAGTGCTGCGGTCACTCTACGAGAAGGGCTTGGAGGAGCTGCTGGCCGCCGATGACGAGGGCCCCACCCAGCTGCTTCCCTATCTGGTCGAGGCGCTTGAGGAAGTCATGGGCGGCATCGGCCCCATGGCAGAGGAAGAAGCCTGCATTCTTTCCTCAGCCGCGTTGACGCGCGTCTTTCCATTTGCTTTATGTTCTACGTCGGCAGGGCCCGACCCCGCGCATACCTCAGCCGCCATTGGGTCGTCTGGATCACCAGGACGAGACCAAGGAGTGAGGGGCTATGTGGCCAGTTAGGCTCCTGAGTCGCGATGCTCAGGAGTCCCCCCTGACGCGCAAACAGCTTACAGAAAGGAGATGCAGGAATAGGCCCTAGTGTTCTACGTCGGCAGGGCCCGACCCCGTGCATACCTCAGCCGCCATTGGGCCGTACGGATCGCCAGGACGGGACCAAGGAGTGAGGGGCCACGTGGCCAGTTAGGCTCCTGAGTCGCGATGCTCAGGAGTCCCCCTTGACGTCCAAACGACCTTCAACCTTGGCTCCGCTCAGGAGGGCACGCGACGACCAGGTCTGAGAGACCTGGTAGGGCGGCGTACGCTTGGGCGTGACCCGAGCGTAGCCCCCGTGCGCAGCCCCCTTGCGCGACTCTCCCGGGGGGGAGGTGTTGCGATGAGGCCAGACACTGAGCTCAAGGGCTCCCTGAGGTTGATACGGCCATGGGGCCGCCCTCAGTTGTTTATCACCAGCACGGAGCATAGCGCTTCCGCACTTGCATGGGCATAGTCGCTCCTTGGCAGTGTCGACTGCTAGCGCAGAGCATGGTGCTTCCACTGGCACGTGGGAGGGGACTCCCTACTGCGGAGAGCCCCCGGGGTGTGTATAGTCCCGCCCTGACACGTGGCTTGCATGGCAGGGCTAGACGAGGTGTGTCTGGGCACCCATGAGCCAGCGCGGGACTCACGAGGCACTACCTCAAGGCGGGTTGCGCCTCGTCTTGGTTCTTGATGGCTGTGGTGTTCCTGCGAGATGGTTAGGTAACTTGCGCCGAATGAATTCCTGAGGCTATCGCATGAGAAGGCCAAGCACCAACAACCCCAGGAGGTTACGTGAATGGGGCCGGCCCACTAGACAGAGCTCAACCGTTGGATTTATCGACGCTGCAGGGACGGACCTGAGCACAGACGCCGTGCCTAGCCTCCTTATGCGAGGGATCCTGCAGAAAGACGATCGGCGCTCGGCCCCCGTGGTGGGTGATAATCAAGCAGGTGATAACCATAGATAGATCATGCATGGAAAGTGAACTGGCTTAGGTAAATGCAGGAACGATACATGCCACTGGGTCGGACCCGAGCAGCCTAGGGATGATGTAGCCCGAGGGGCGCCCCAGCAGAGTAGGCTAAAGATGCAAAAGGATACACGCTGTAGGGACAGGACCGTGCGACCTGGGAATAATGCGGCCCGAGGGGCGCTCCCAGCTAAATAAACATGGAAAATGTCACCTGGTTCCATTGTCGAAGGGATGTTGGGGTAGCTGAAGATGCGTGGCGAAGGGGTTGCTCCTCATGAGCCACCGGGGCCCTGAGCCTCGGGAGGCTCTGGGGGTCCAGGCGGTTCCTTGAGGACCGTCACCATCTCCTCCAGGACCGCGTGATGCCTGGCCTCCTGAGCCACCAGGATGCTCTGCAGGCTACGCTGGTAGGCGGCCGCCATGCTCGGTAGGCCGAATGGCATGCAAACATAGCTGTGAAGTGGGCCCTCGCAACATCCCACGCGCGAAGGCCAGAAGAGCTCCTGAGATGCGGCCCTATTGAGCCCTAGGATGTCGATGCAGACGCGCAGCCCGCCATCCTCGCCTGGATGGGGAGCTGTGCCAGGTGGGCGGTGGTCACCGCACATGGCTCTTGCTTCTTGAAGCTCTTGGGTAGTCTTGGTGATGAACTCCTGAGCACCAGGCGCTCCTCGCCCAGTGTCCTCCTGAGGGAAACATGCCGCAAAGCACGCCTCCATGTGGTGCCCGAGCACCTCCCTCGTGATGTTGGCTAGGTCTGAGGCCCTCTAGAAGGGAGCCCCCGAGCCTCGCCCGAGGAGGGCGCCGGGCGCGCCTTCCTATGCGCGGGAGGGAGGCGCCCCATCTGAGGGCGCAGGTCTTGAGGTGGTGCTGCTGGTGACGCCGCTCTCCTGAGGCCCTATACGGAGCAGCTGCTTCTTCTTCTTGGGGATGGCGTCAGGAGGGTACAAGATTCCTTCATTGTCGGGGTCTTCGATTGCTGCGGCCTAGAAGGCGCGCTCAAGGGAGCACACCGCATCCGTCTCCTCACAAGCGACTGCGATGATACCACCAGTCCCTGGCATCTTGAGGACGTTGTAGCCGTGGTGGGTCACTGCCCTGAACTTGGCCAATGCTGGGTACCCGAGGATGGCGTTGTATGGCAGATGAATGTGGGCGACGTCGAAGTCGATGAGCTCGGTGTGGTAGTTGTCGATCCCATCGAAGGTGACAGGGAGGTGGACCTGCCCGATCGGGGTGGTGGAACCATCAGTCACTCCTGAGAAGGGATTGGTCGGTTGTAGCTGATTATAGGGTACTTGAAGGCGATCGAACATGTCGATGGACGGGACGTTTAGCCCCGCACCGCCATCGATGAGGGTCTTGGTGACTTGGACATTGCTGATGACAGGCGAGCAGAGCATTGGGAGAGCACCGGCGATCGCGGCGCACTTGAGCTGGTCCGCCAAGCTGAAAGTGATGGCGTACTTGGACCACCTGAGCGGGCATGTTGCCTCGAGCCCGGGAAGGGCCGTGTTCACCTCCGAGCAAACTTCTTGAAGATACGCTGAGACGCTGGGGCCTGAGCTCTGCCCAAGATGCACGCGATAGCACGCGGTTCCTGGAAGCCCCCAGCTCCTTCGTCCTGATGGTGGTCGTCATTCCATCTTGGTGGTGGCGGCAGCGGAGGAAGACCGGCATTACCCTGAGGGCGGTCCTCGCGAGGCTGATCCCTCCAGGCTTCCTCATGACGCTGGTCCTGCCAGCTGTCCTTGCGAGGCCAGTCGCGCCACTCCTGGTGTAGGCCGCGATCGTCCCAGCGACCTACGGCGCGTCCTCCTCCTCGGCCGTTGCCCCGGTCGTTGCGCTCGGGGCGTCGACCGAAGTGTCCATCTCGAATGGCCCTGAGCTCTTGAAAGTCGTTAGTGTTGTGGCTGTGTATGTTGTGGAAGGCGCAGAACGGACGACTGCTCTTGGATGACTCGGGATGGTCCCGGCCGCGCTTCGTATCAGGCTCCGCCCCGAGCACAGCCACCCCTTTGCGCTTCACGTCCTTGGCCTTGGCTTTCTTCTCCTCTGGGTCGGTAGCAGGGAGCTTGAGGAGGGAAAGGCGCCCTTCCTCAGCTCTTGCGCACTTGGTCGCCAAGTTGAACAGTTCGAGAGCCGTGCATAGCTCCTCGTGGATGGCGAGCTCCTCCTTCATCTTGACGTCGCGGACGCCATCAGAAAATGCCGAAATGATGGCCTCGTCCGTCACCTTGGGGATCTTGAGTCGAACGCTGTTGAAGCGTTGGATGTACTTCTGCAGGGTCTCTCCTGGTTGTTGCTTTATGCGGCGCAGGTCACCCGCGGCTGGAGGGCGGTCGCGAGTGCCCTGGAAGTTGGCGACGAAGCGGTCGCGCATCTCATCGCAGGAAGAGATTGAGCCCGGGGGCAGGTTCATGAGCCACGAGCGAGCACCATCCTTGAGAGCCATGGGGAACTAGTTCGCCATGACTTTCTCGTCGCCGTTGGCCGCCTCGATGCTCAGCTCATAGAGCTGCAAGAACTCCGCGGGGTCGGGGGTGCCGTCGTAGCGAGGAGGCAGATCTGGCTTGAACTTGCCCGGCCAAACGACGCCACGCAGCTCCAGAGTGCGGCCTACCCTTGGTGCCTACCCTTGGTGCCCGCGCACCGCCGACGCAGGCGGCGCACGGTCATGTCATGGGGGCGCCAGGAGTGTAGGAGCATTTTCTTGCGGCCGGTGAACTTCTTGACAGCTTCCTTCTTCTCGCGCGGGCGCCCGACGTGGTGGGTCACGCTGAGGGGCCGCGCGCCTTGGCGCCAGAGCACCGTCTTGGTGCGGAGGTGGCGGAGGTGCTCCGTGAGCCTCGTCGCTCGCAGCCGGCGGCGGGCGAGGCAGCGAGAGGGAGGGTGCGGGGGAGCCCCCAGTGGCGTTGATGAGCTCGGCGATGCGGTCCAACCAGTCCTCATAGAGGTCATCGACCGGGAGGTAGTGCAGGAGTTCACGTGCCATGACCAGCGTGGCCTGCGCGTCCGTGGGAGCGCGGCGAGCGTGAGACGATGAGCCGGCTGGGGTCAGCGACGGAGTGGCGGAGCGGCCATCCCGCCGCACGGAGGGGTGCAGTGAGGACGCTTGCTACTCGTTCCCCGCCAGGCCGGTGGCGTCGTTGGCGGCGGGTGATGGAGAACGACGGGGAGGCCCGCCGACAGGAGCTGTCTGAGCGACACGGGCAGCAAGGGCGGCCTGGCGCTCGGTGCAGGCTCGACGCGCGTCTGACATGGTTGCGGTGGAGCGGTGGGACGCGGATCGGCGAAAGGAAAGCTTCAGCGCACCCCTACCTGGCGCGCCAAATGTCGAATTATGGGTTCCGGCAAAACCCTTGAGGTTCGAACACTGGGGTGCGCACGAAGATCTCTCCTCCCCCTAGCACACGCGCACCACGATCTCAAAGCTTAACGTGTCGAACCCACAGAACAAGAGACACAGGGTTTATACTGGTTCGGGCCACCGATGTGGTGTAATACCCTACTCAAGTGTCGTGTGGTGGATTGCCTCTTGGGCTGAGGATGAACAGTTACAAGGGAAGAACAGCCTCCTGAGGAGAGGTGTGGAATGGCCCGATCCAAGATGAGTCCTCTTCTATGGTGGTGGCTAGTCCTATTTATAGGGGCCTTGGTCCTCTTCCCAAATATTGAGCGGGAAGGGATGCCACAACGGCCGAATTTGAAGGGAGACAACCAGTACAAGTTATCCTGACAAAAGTAGTCTTCGCCTCCCAAAGGCTCTGGTGGTGACGCCGTCTTGGGCTCCACGGTGACCTCCATCTTGCCGTCCTGCTGGTCTTGGTCTTGTTGCACCGATATGGAAACATTTGCCTGATGCCTCGGGACTCCTCGCCTATGCTTGCCTCTTTAGCACCAAAGAGGAAACAAGGACACTGTGCGCGCTGGCGCCCACTTGGCGCCCGCCTGTTCATGGTCGTCATGGCTTGAGTCACAAGGACCTCGCGAGGTGCCCCTTGCCTTGATCTCTCCGCTCCTTGCGAGCCAGCCTGGTGAAGCTGCTCTTGAGGAGTTCTTGCGTCATTCTCCTAGCGAGGCTTGGCCCCTCGCGAGGGTCTTGAGTGCTTGCTGGTGAAGATGGGCCGTACGGGAGCCGCTGGTGGAGCCACGTCGTGGGCCGCAGGCAGGCAAGTCAGGGGACCCCCGTTCCCAGAACGCCGACAAAATGGATCTTCAAGAAGAAGACTGACGCTGACGGTAATGTTACTGTTTATAAAGCTCGACTTGTTGCGAAAGGGTTTCGACAAGTTCAAGGAGTTGACTACGGAGAGATTTTCTCACCCATAGCGATGCTTAAGTTTGTCCGAATCATGTTAGCAATTGCTGCATTTTATGATTATGAAATTTGGCAAATGGATGTCAAAATTGCATTCCTAAATGGATTTCTGGAAGAAGAGTTGTATATGATGCAACCAGAAGGTTTTGTCGATCCAAAGGATGCTAACAAAGTGTGCAAGCTCCAGCGATCCATTTATGGACTGGTGCAAGCCTCTCGGAGTTGGAATAAACGTTTTGATAGTGTGATCAAAGCATATGGTTTTATACAGACTTTTGGAGAAGCCTGTATTTACAACAAAGTGAGTGGGAGCTCTGTAGCATTTCTGATATTATATGTGGATGACATATTGTTGATTGGAAATGATATAGAATTTCTGGATAGCATGAAAGGATACTTGAATAAAAGTTTTTCAATGAAAGACCTCAGTGAAGCTGCTTATATATTGGGCATCAAGATCTATAGAGATAGATCAAGACGCTTAATTGGACTTTCACAAAGCACATACCTTGATATGATTTTGAAGAAGTTCAAAATGGACCAGTCAAACAAAGGGTTCTTGCCTGTGTTACAAGGTGTGAAGTTGAGTGAGACTCAATGCTTGACCACTGCAGAAGATAGAGAGAAAATCAAAGTCATTCCCTATGCTTCAGCCATAGGTTCTATCATGTATGCAATGCTGTGTACCATACCTGATGTGTGCCTTGCTATAAGTATAGTAGGGAGGTACCAAAGTAATCCAGGAGTGGATCACTGGACAGCGGTCAAGAACATCCTGAAATACCTGAAAAGGACCAAGGATATGTTTCTCGTTTATGGAGGTGACAAAGAGCTCGTCGTAAATGGTTACGTTGATGCAAGCTTTGACATTGATCCGGATGACTCTAAGTCGCAAACCGGATACGTGTTTATATTGAACGATGGAGCTGTCAGTGGGTGCAGTTCTAAGCAGAGTGTCATGGCGGGATCTACGTGTGAAGCGGAATACATAGCTGCTTCGGAAGCAGCAAATGAAGGAGTCTGGATGAAGGAGTTCATATCCGATCTCCATGTCATATCTAGTGCATCGGGTCCAATGAAAATCTTTTGTGGCAATACTGGAGCAATTGCCTTGGCGAAGGAATCCAGATTTCACAAGAGAACCAAACACATCAAGAGACTCTTCAATACCATCCGTCATCAAGTGTCGTAAGGGGACATAGAGATTTGCAAGATACATACGGCTCTGAATGTTGCAGACCCGTTGACTAAGCCTCTCTCACGAGCAAAACATGATCAGCACCAAGACTCTAGTGCAAGTGGGAGACTGAAGGAAATATGCCCTAGAGGCAATAATAAAGTTGTTATTTATATTTCCTTATGTCATGATAAATGTTTATTATTCATGCTAGAATTGTATTAACCGGAAACTTAGTACATGTGTAAATACATAGACAAACAGAGTGTCACTAGTATGCCTCTACTTGACTAGCTTGTTGAATCAAAGATGGTAAAGTTTCCTAGCCACAGACATGAGTTGTCATTTGATTAATGGGATCTCATCATTAGAGAATGATGTGATTGACTTGACCCATCCATTAGCTTAGCACGGTGATCGTTTAGTTTGTTGCTATTGCTTTCTTCATGACTTATACATGTTCCTATAACTATGAGATTATGCAACTCCTGAATACCGGAGGAACACTTAGTGTGCTATCAAACATCACAACATAACTAGGTGATTATAAAGATGCTCTACAGGTGTCTCCGATGGTGTTTGTTGAGTTGGCATAGATCGAGATTAGGATTTGTCACTCCGATTGTCGGAGAGGTATCTCTGGGCCCTCTCGGTAATGCACATCACTATAAGCCTTGCAAGCAATGTGACTAATGAGTTAGTTGCGGGATGATGCATTACGGAATGAGTAAAGAGACTTGCCGGTAACGAGATTGAACTGGGTATTGAGATACCGACGATCGAATCCCGGGCATGTAACATACCGATGACAAAAGGAACAACGTATGTTGTTATGTGGTTTGACGATATTCATAGAATATGTAGGAACCAATATGAGCATCCAGGTTCCACTATTGGTTATTGACCAGAGATGAGTTTCGGTCATGTCTACATAGTTCTCGAACCCGTAGGGTCCGCACGCTTAACGTTCGGTGACGATCGGTATTATGAGTTTATGTGTTTTGATGTACCGAAGGTTGTTTGGAGTCCCGGATTTGATCACGGACATGATGAGGAGTCTCTAAATGGTCGAGACATAAAGATCGATATATTGGATGGCTATGTTTGGACATCGGAATGGTTCCGGGTGAGTTCGGGCATTTACCGAAGTATCGGGAGGTTATCGGAACCCCCCGGGAAGTATATGGGCCTTATTGGGCCATAATGGGAGAGAGGATAAGGGAGCCTAGGAGGGGGCGCCCCCCCCCCCCCCTCAAGCCTTGGGGGGCCGGCCCCCCTTTCCTTCCCCCTCTCTCCCCCTTCCTTCCTCTCCTAATCCAACTAGGGAAAGGGGGGAATCCTACTCCCGGTGGGAGTAGGACTCCCCTTAGGCGCGCCATAGAGGGCCGGCCCTCCCCCTCCTCCACTCCTTTATATACGGGGGAGGGGGCACCCCATAGACACATAAGTTGATAGTTGTCTTAGCCGTGTGCGATGCCCCCCTCCACAGATTTCCACCTCGGTCATATCGCTGCAGTGCTTAGGTGAAGCCATGCGCCGGTAACTTCATCATCACCGTCACCACGCCGTCGTGCCGACGAAACTCTCCCTCGACCTCAGCTGGATCTAGAGTTCGTGGGACGTCACCGAGCTGAACGTGTGCAGATCGCAGAGGTGCCCCACCTTCGGTGCTAGGATCAGTTGGATCGTGAAGACGTACGACTACATCAACCGCGTTGTCATAACGCTTCCGCTTTCGGTCTACTTGGGTACGTAGACAACACTCTCCCCTCTTGTTGCTATGCATCACCTAGATGGATCTTGCATGTGCCTAGGAATTTTTTTGAAATTACTGCATTCCCCAACACCACCCCCACCCCTTGTCCAATTCGGATTGGGAAGGGGGGCGCGCTACCTCCTGGCCGGCCCTCTCTCTTCTCCACTAAGGCCCATGGTGGCCCATTAACCTCCCAGGGGGGGGGGTTCCGGTAACCCCTGGTACTCCGAAACTCATCCGAATCAACCCGAATCATAACGGTGTCCGAATGTAACATTCCAATATATGAATCTTTACCTCTCGACCATTTCGAGACTCCTTGTCATGTCCGTGATCTTATTCGGGTTTCCGAACAAACTTCGGTTCATCAAATCACATAACTCATAATATAATCGTCATCGAACGTTAAGCGTGCGGACCCTACGGGTTCGAGAACTATGTAGACATGACTGAGACACATCTTTGGTCAATAACCAATAGCGGAACCTGGATGCTCATATTGGTTCCTACATATTCTATGAATATCTTTATCAGTCAAACCGCATAACAACATACATTGTTCCCTTTGTCATCGGTATGTTACTTGCCCGAGATTCGATCGTCGGTATCATCATACCTAGTTCAATCTCGTTACCGGCAAGTATATTTACTCGCTCCGTAATACATAGTCCCGCAACTAACTCATTAGTCACATTGCTTGCAAGGCTTATCATGATGTGTATTACTGAGAGGGCCCAGAGATACCTCTCCGATACTCGGAGTGACAAATCCTAATCTCGATCTATGCCAACCCAACAAACGCCTTCAGAGATACCTGTAGAGCATATTTATAATCACCTAGTTACGTTGTGACGTTTGATAGCACACAAGGTGTTCCTCCGGTATTCGGGAGTTGCATAATCTCATGGTCAGACGAACATGTATAAGTCATGAAGAAAGTAATAGAAATAAAACTAAACGATCATTATGCTAAGCTAACGGATGGGTCTTGTCCATCACATCATTCTCTAATGATGTGATCCCGTTCATCAAATGACTACACATGTCCATGGCTAGGAAACTTAACCATCTTTGATTAACGACCTAGTCAAGTAAAGGCATATTGACCAGGGACACTTTGTTTTGTCTATGTGTTCACACATGTATCAAGTTTTCGGTTAATAGAATTCTAGCATGAAATAAACATTTATCATGATATAAGGAAATATAAATAACAACTTTATTATTGCCTCTAGGGCATATTTCCTTCAGTCTCCCACTTGCACTAGAGTTAATAATCTAGTTCACATCGTCATGTGATTTACACCCATAGTTCATATCGCCATGTGACGAACACCCAAAGGGTTTACTAGAGTCAATAATCTAGTTCACATCGCCATGTGATTAACACCCAAAGAGTACTAAGGTCTGATCATGTTTTGCTTGTGAGAGAAGCTTAGTCAACGGGTCTGCCACATTCAGATCCGTATGTATTTTGCAAATTTCTATGTCTACAATGCTCTGCACGGAGCTACTCTAGCTAATTGCTCCCACTTTCGATATGTATCCAGATTGAGACTCAGAGTCATCCAGATCAGTGTCAAAGCTTGCATCGACGTAACCCTCTACGGCGAACTCTTTGTCACCTCCATAACCGAGAAACATATCCTTATTCCACTAAGGATGATTTTGACCGCTATCCAGTGATCCACTCCTGGATCACTATTGTACCCTCTTGCCAACTCATGGCGAGGTACACAATAGGTCTGGTACACAACATTGCATACTTTATAGGACCTATGACTGAGGCATAGGGAATGGCTTTCATTCTCTTTTTATTTTCTGCCATGGTCGGGTTTTGAGTCTTACTCAACTTCACACTTTGCTCACAGGCAAGAACTCCTTCTTTGACTGTTCCATTTTGAACTACTTCAAAATCTTGTCCAGGTATGTTCTCATTTGAACAATCTTATCAAGCGTCTTGATCTATCTCCATACGAGTAAGAAAATCTCATCGTAGTCAACACCTTGAACTTGTCGAAAAACCTTTTGGGATAATTCGAGCTTTGTAGATAGTAACACTACTATCAGCATCCGTCTTCCTCTTGAAGATCCATTTATTCTCAATGGCTTGCTGATCATCGAGCAAGTCAACCAAAGTGCATACTTTGTTCTCATACATGGATCCCATCTCAGATTTCATGGCCTCAAGCCATTTTGCAGAATCTGGGCTCATCATCGCTTCCTCATAGTTCGTAGGTTCATCATGGTCTAGTAACAAGACTTCTAGAACAGGATTACCGTGCCACTTTGGTGTGGAACGTACTCTAGTTGACCTACGAGGTTCAGTAGTAACTTGATCTGAAGTTTCATGATCATCATCATTAGCTTCCTCATCAATTGGTGTAGACATCACGGGAACGGTTTTCTGTGATGAACTACTTTCCAATTCAAGAGAAGGTACAATTACCTCATCAATTTCTACTTTCCTCCCACTCACTCCTTTCGAGAGAAACTCCCTAGAAAGGATCCATTTTTAGCAACAAATATCTTGCCTTCGGATCTGTGATAGAAGGTGTGCCCAACAATTTGTTTTGGGTATCCTATGAAGACGCACTTCTCCGATTTGGGTTCAAGCTTATCAGTTTGAAACTTTTTCACATAAGCATTGCAACCCCAAACTTTAAGAAACGATAGCTTTGGTTTGTTGCCAAACCATAGTTCATACAGTGTCGCCTCAACGGATTTAGATGGTGCCCTATTTAACGTGAATGCAGCTGTCTCTAATGCATAACCCCAAAATGATAGTGGTAAATCGGTAAGAGACAGCATAGATCGCACCATATCTAATAAAGTACGGTTATGATGTTTGGACACACCATTACGCTGTGGTGTTCCAGGTGGCGTTAGTTGTGAAACTATTCCACATTGTTTTAAATGAATGCCAAACTCGTAACTCAAATATTTTCCTCCGCGTTCAGATCGTACAAACTTTATTTTCTTGTTACGATGATTCTCCACTTCACTCTGAAATTCTTTGTACTTTTTCAAATGTTTCTGACTTGTGTTTCATTTAGTAGATATACCAATACCTTATCAAATAATCTGTGAAGGTTTAGAAAATAACGAAACCTTCCACGAGCCTCAACACTCATCGGACTACATACATCGGTATGTATTATTTCCAATAAGTCAGTGGCTCGCTCCATTGTTCCGGAGAACAAAGTCTTTAGTCATCTTGCCAATGAGGCATGGTTCGCAAGCACCAAATGATTCATAATCAAGTGATTCCAAAAGTTCATCTGCATGGAGTCTCTTCATGCGCTCTACACCAATATGACCTAAACGGCAGTGCCACAAGTATGTTGCACTATCATTATCAACTTTGCATCTTTTGGCATGAATATTATGAATATGTGTATTACTACGATCAAGATTCAATAAACCATTTATATTAAGTGTATGACCATTGAAGGTTTTATTCATGTAAACAGAACAACAATTATTCTTTGACTTAAATGAATAACCGTATTGCAATAAACATGATCCAATCATATTCATGCTCAACGCAAACACCAAATAACATTTTTTTGAGGTTCAACACTAATCCTGAAGGTAAAAGGAGTGTGCGATGGTGATCTTATCAACCTTGGAATCATCTCCAATACACATCGTCACCTCGTCCTTAACTAGTCTCTATTTATCTTCCAACTCCTGTTTTTGAGTTACTACTCTTAGCAACTGAACCAGTATCAAATGCCGAGGGGTTGCTACAAACACTAGTAAAGTACACATCAATAACATGTATATCAAATATACCTTTGTTCACTTTTCCATCCTTCTTATCCGCCAAGTATCTAGGGAAGTTCCACTTGCAGTGACCATTTCCTTTGCGGTAGAAGCACTCAGTTTCAGGCTTCGGTCTAGCTTTGGGCTTCTTCATGGGAGTGGCAACTTGCTTGCCATTCTTCTTTGAAGTTCCCTTTTCTTTTCCCTTGCCCTTTTTCTTGAAACTAGTGGTCTTGTTAACCATCAACACTTGATGCTATCTCTTGATTTCTACCTTCGCTGATTTCAGTATCGCGAAGAGCTTGGGAATCGTTTTCGTCATCCCTTGCATATTATATTTCATCACGAAGTTCAAGTAACTTGGTGATAGTGACTAGAGAACTTTGTCAATCGCTACTTTATCTGGAAGATTAACTCCCACTTGATTCAAGCAATTGCAGTACCCAGACAATCTGATCATATGCTCACTGGTTGAGCTATTCTCCTCCATCTTGTAGGCAAAGTACTATCAGAGGTCTCATACCTCTCGACACGAGCATGAGTCTGAAATACTAATTTCAACACTTGGAACATCTCATATGCTCCATGGCGTTCAAAATGTTTTTGAAGTCCCGGCTTTAAGCCGTAAAGCATGGTGCACTAAACTATCAAGTAGTCATCATATCGAGCTTGCCAAACATTCATAACGTCTGCATATACTCCTGCAATAGGTCTGTCACCTAGCGGTGCATCAAGGACATAATTCTTCTGTGCAGCAATGAGGATATATAATCCTCAGATCACAGACTTAGTCCGCATCATTGCTACTATCATCTTTCAACTTAGTTTTCTCTAGGAACATATCAAAAATAAACGGGGAGCTACATCGCAAGCTATTGATCTACAGCATAGATATGCAAATACTATCAGGACTAAGTTCATGATAAATTAAAGTTCAATTAGTCATATTACTTAAAGAACTCCCACTTCGATAGACATCCCTCTAGTCATCTAAATGATCACGCGATCCATATCAACTAAACCATGTCCGATCATCACGTGAGATGCACTACTAGGGAAAACCTTAGTATAGCGCGGGTTTTGAGGCTAGCAGCAGCGCGGGTAGCCACGCTACCACTATGATGCTACAGCTAACTGTTAGTAGTAGCACGGTCCGCACCCACGCTACTACTGTTGACTATATCAGCAGCGCTTTTCTTGGATTCGCTACTATTAGTTAGTTGTAGAGATTTCCTAGCCCCTCGCTACTGCTATATTTTCATCATTTCCCCCCGCTTCCTACCCTGTTTCGGTTTCAATAAACTGCAATTTCCAGATACTACTACTAGATATCAATTTCATAAAGCATTATAGGTACTAGGTAGTACTCCCTCCGTTCCAAATTACGTTTTAGTTCAAACCACGACGAGTAATTTGGAACGAAGGGAGTACTAGATAACAATTTCATGTATAGTCAACATGCATCCTCAAGCAGTACAAGGTCATATTGACGACGATCATCATATGTAGTTCTAGATGATATCAACGACGATCATCATATGTAGTTCTAGATGATATAGCCACACACACATATGTAGTTCTAGATGATATCGAAGACGATCATCCTCCTCAAGCCTAGGCGGTGGGTGTTCCTGATAGTAATTAGGATGGCCTGTCAAACACGAAGATTCTTGCCATCGAGGAATCTCTTCCACCCAACCGAGTTTAAGTGTGTGCGACTGTCCGCGTCCACGCGGTAAGTACAGGTTGTGACGGAGCCCCTTGTGGTAAGGCGTAGTCCAACTGAGCCTTCTTCATCAGGCTCGATACCATAACTCACAAATAGGCTCTTTGCCAATTTCTGAATAAGAAAAACATATCAATTAATAAATAGCCTCGCACATACTCTTGCAAATAGGTATATATGGATTATCTACACTATTAATAGTTCCTTAGATTCTACACTAATAAGCATGTGATCGAACTCTACACTAAAGCATATCATCGACTAGATTCCACACAACATATCATTGGACTCTACACTAAGCATATCATCGAATAATTTGCATTTGTAAGTATAACATACCATATCATGTCGATTGACCATGGTACTTGTCAGGCGGGTCACGAATGGCACCCCGACAAAGTCAGCACGTGGCGGAATTATGTCCCATAGGTTGCACACCTCCTCCTCGCTCAGCCTCATTCTTTGAGCTACGATGGCTTCATGAAGTGGGTCCTCATCATCTTCATCGAGTGGGTCCTCATTATCTTCATCATCTTCGTCATCTTCATCATCTTCCACCAAGTTGATATAAATGACAGCCAGCTTGGGTCTTTCTGCTCTGAAGGAGAAGCTGATCAACTCACCACCAGTAAGACGCATGCGGGCGAGGAAACGGGCCCATCCATCTCCTCCAATCTGTGACATATTGCGTCCTTTCTCGACCTCCATAGTGTACGGCCCCCCAGGAGCCTCAAATGTCACAGTGTCTCCTGTCAGCTTGTTGAATTTCAACCTCACATTGCATGGGACGATCTGTGTAAAAAAAGCAAAATGACACAATGCAGTAATGCCAACACTAAAAATAAAATAGTTGTTACATTTCATATAATTTCTTACCGCCGCATGACGAAAACTCGGCTGGAAGTAGATGCCGAACAGCTTGCTAGTTGCAAGGCTGCTGGCGCACCTTGACTTGCACAATCGACATGGTGGTGGTGGTGGTGGTGCCATTTTCCTAAAGCAATATGAGCAAGGATTAATGATCCACTTCATAGGAAAGAAAAATAATTGTTAAATCAAAATGTTATATAAATCAACTAAATCAACTAGCCTATTAAATCAACTTGCCTACTAAATCAACTAAATCAAAATGTTCTATAAATCAACTAAATCAACTAGCCTATTAAATCAACTTGCCTACTAAATCAACTAAATCAAAATGTTCTATAAATCAACTAGCCTACTAAATCAACTTGCCTACTAAATCAACTAAATCAAAATGTTCTAAATCAACTAGCCTACTAAATCAACTAAATCATATGAACTAAATCTTAATGTTGCATATGAACTAGCCTACTAAATCAAAATTTAGCAGGGAGGAGGGGTTGTGGATGGAGGAGGGAGGAGGGAGAAGGAGGGGCGACTGGAGGAGGGAGGAGAGAGTAGGACGGAGGAGGAAGGGCGGAGCAAGGAGGGGCCGACCGGCGGCGAGTCGAGGGAGGACGGAGGAGGAGGGAGGTCCCGAGTCCAGCGAGGAGGAGGAGTTGACGGCAGCGCAGAGGGAAGAGGGGTAGGTGACGGCGGCTGGCGGGGGCGACGGTGGCCGGCGGTGGAGGACCGGCGCGGGGGGTGGGGGTTGAGGGGGAGATGGAGTGAGTGTGAGTGTTAGTGTGGATCGGATAGAGGAGAGCGTGGGGGTGGGAGATAGATAGTTTTAGCAGTAGCGCTCTAAAGGTAAAGGCGCTACTGCTAAACTACCTAGCAGTAGCGCGCTCCGAATTAACGCATTGCTGCTAGAACTAGCTTCGCGGCGGGGTCGTGGGAATTATAGCAGTAGTGCGGCTTAGAGGAGGTGCGCTACTGCTACGTTTATTTCAGCAGCGAGTACTGCCGGAGCGCGCTACTGCTACATTGCAGCAGTGCCTTAATTTAAAACTCGTTGCTGGTAAGATCCTGTGGATAAGCTTTTCCCTAGTAGTGATGGAGTAGTTTTCAATGGTGACACTACAAAAAAAAGACACATCCGTGACATTTTGGGCCGAACGAATTTTTTTCTGTCATACATATGACACTTCTATGACGATAATTGTGACAAAACCCGGTATCATCATAGATGTGGTGGGCTCCTACTTCTATGACAAAAAATCATGACAGAAAATGGGCTTTTCGTCCTGGGCGGGCCGGAGATGCTGCTGCATGACATTCTTTGGGCCGTCCATGACGGAAAAAACCATGGTAGAAGCGAGGGCGAGGAAAATTTCGGCAAGTTCCCGGTTACGGTGGGAGGTCGGGGGCCGAGCGATGCGCGTTTCTCTCGTACACGTACGCGCGTGTGTGCGAGGCGTTGGCTCTAACTGAACCCGAGCGAGGCGTTGGGCTCTAACTGAACCCGAGCGATTGCACTGCAGGCTACGCGTTACTGAACCCGAGCGATCGATCGATGGCTGTTAACTGAACCCGATCGAGCGATTCCTTCGCTACTGCTGCTAACTGAAGCCGATCGATGCTGCCTCTGGGATGAACATTGAGCGTTGCCGGGGGGGTTGGATGAACAGTGAGCGGTGGCGTTGCCTCTGGATGAACAGGACCCCATGGTGTGGAGGGCTGGATGAACAGTAGATGGTGGAGGGGTGCCCGTGGAGGGGTGGTTGAACAGGACCCCGTGGTGTGGAGGGCTGGATGAAAAGTAGACAGTGGAGGGGTGGTTGAACGGTAGCCGGTGGAGTAGCGCGCGGTGGAGGCTGGATGAACAGGAGCCCGTGGAGGCTGGAGGAGGTCGACGGTGGAGATGAACAGTATCTCGTGGAGTCCCGTTTTGTGGTACGCCACAGCCCTCCTGATGAACAGGACCCCCATTTCGACCGTAGGAGGTCCGTTTCGTCCGTTTTGTGGTACGCCACACCCCTCCCGATCAACAGGACCCCCGTTTCGACTGTAGGAGGTCCGTTTCGTCCGTTTTGCGGTACGCCACACCCCTCCCGATCAACAGGACCCCGTTTCGACCGTAGGAGGTCCGTTTCCTCCGTTTTGCGGTACGTCACACTCCTCCCGATCAACAGGACCCCCGTTTCGACCGTAGGAGGTCCATTTCCTCCGTTTTGCGGTACGCCACACTCCTCCTGATTAACAGGACCCCCGTTTCGACTGTAGGAGGTCCGTTTCCTCCGTTTTGCGGTATGCCACACCCCTCCCCATGAACACGACGCATTCCGTTGCCTCCCCATGAACACTACGCATTCCGTTGCCTCCCCATGAACACGACGACGACGCTGTTTCTCCGTTCCGACCCAGGCATGTACATGAGCCCTGGCCGTACGTATGCGCGAGTAGGCGTTCGAGACCCCGCCCGTATGTACACATACGTGGCCGTATTTTCTTTCTTGCACCCTGGCCGCTGTACGTACGTGTACATGCTACGTGCGCGCCTCTACTACGACACGTACGCTCCTCTACTACGACACGTGCACGCCTCTACATCCACCAGTATATATGTACGTACATGTTCGGGACCAGAATGACAATGCTACATACGCTTCGACCAGGTGGGTCCCGACTGTCAAGCACTTCCTTGCCTGCGAAGATGTAGCTGGTGGGTCCCAGCAGTCAGGGGGGCGAATCGTTTTTTTTTTGCCCGGACGCACTTCCTTGCGTGCGAAGATGTAGCTGGTGGGTCCCAGCAGACAGGGGCAAACATTTTTTCGTGAAATATGGTGGCCCGTCCGGTGGGTCCCCGCTGTCAGGTGGAGGAATAATTATTTTGCACGTAATAAGGAGGCACTTCCTTGCTGCGGCCGTGGACCCAGCTGTTAGCCTCTCCACGTACAGTCCACGTCCGATGGAAGCCGTTCCTTGACCACGTTGACCACGCCGCTCCGAGAGCACCAGGGCGGTGGACGACGGCGAGGCCTAGGAAGGGGACGACGCGGAGCCGGGGAAGACGCGGCAGTGGATGCCCATGCGT
Organism: Triticum aestivum; assembly: GCF_018294505.1. Taxonomy (NCBI): domain Eukaryota; kingdom Viridiplantae; phylum Streptophyta; class Magnoliopsida; order Poales; family Poaceae; genus Triticum; species Triticum aestivum. The sequence continues at coordinate 100,222,432 of NC_057814.1, read as the reverse complement.
AGAGGAGTACGAGGGTTCACTGGTTCGTTGCGGTGTGAGGCTGCCGTCGCCGCAGAATAACAGGGGGTGTGGGTGAGTAGAGGGATGGCCTGGCCAGCGGTGGGAGTAGTAGGGGGTGGTGAGGCCTCCGCCGCATCGCAGCAGGCCACGGGAGGCAGGAGCACGAGGCACGACCGGCGCTGGTTTGGGCGGCTGGAGCAAGAAGACCAGAGGTTGAAGAAGCACTACGGCCGTTGGATGGACATCGTACGGTCACTGGAGCTAGAATCGTGCATATTGACTAAGTTGACCAAGCCCTCCGTCCCCGTCAACTTAGTAGGCCCACAAGTCAGCCTGCCACTATACTGGGCGCCAGCTAACAGGGGGAGTATTCATTTTTTTGTGCGTAATAAGGAGGCACTTCCTTGCGTGCAAAGATATAGCTGGTGGGTCCGAGCTGTCAGCGGCGGTAACGTTTTTGTCGTGAAATACAGAGGCCCTTTCGGTGGGTCCCTGATGTCAGGTGGAGGAATCATTATTTTGCACGTAATAAGGAGGCATTTCCTTGCGTGCGGCCGTGGACCCAGCTGTCGGCCTCTCCACGTACAGTCCACTTTAGATGCATGTCGGTCGTTGACCACGTTGACCAGGCCGCGCCGAGAGCACTAGGGTGGTGGACGACGGCGAGGCCTAGGAAGGGAACGACACGGAGGGAGGGAAGACGCGGCAGTTGTTTCCCATGCGGAGGGGAGTACGACTGTACGAGGGTTTACTGGCTCGTCTGCCGTTGCCAGAGAATAACAGCAGGTGTGGGTGAGTAGAGGGATGGCTAGGCCAGCGATGGGAGTACGGTGGGGCGGTGAGGCCTGCGCGGCAGCACAGCTGGCCACGGGGAGGAGGGAGCAGGCAGTCCCGCTGGCGCTTGTTTGAGCGGCTGGAGCAGGAAGAGCAGAGATTGAAGAAGCACGACGGCCGTTCGATGGACATCCAACAGTCATTGCTTGTGCGTCAACCTTTTTTTTAGGAAAGCCTCAAATCTGTGGAAAACAGCATACAACCCATCTGCCATTATTTCTAATAATTTACAGCCCATTTGGAAATTCTTAAGGTTTTTTTTGGAGCCCATATTCTTTTTGTTAGCATTACAGCCCATATTGTGGCCATGGTTAAAAAATTATACGAAATTTTGCATATTTCGGTGCGGTCCGAACTGTTTTTAATCCCGAAATTTCGACTCACATTCAAACTGATTTTAAAAATAAATGTATATCAATATAAAATCCAACAAATTCTCCACGCATAAAAATTAATGTAATTTAAAAACTCGAAATGAAAAAAAGATATTTGAAACTAATTGCCAGTTTGATGTGTTTTAAAAATGTACATCCCATTTCTCATTACTGATAGGCCATTTTCTCGGCCAGCCGAATGAAGCTCTCCTCGTCTTGAAAGATTTGCAGCCCAACAGGCCTGACAAAGCAACTTACTTGGCAAATCACAAAAAAACTGGGCTGTGGCCGTGGACCCAGCTGTCAGCCTCTCCACGTACAGTACTCTTCCGATGGAAGTCGGTCGTTAACCACATTGACCACGCCGCGCCGAGAGCACCAAGGCGGTGGACGACGGCGAGGCCTAGGAAGGGGACGACGCGGAGCCAGGGAAGACGCGGCAGTGGATGCGCACGCGGAGAGGAGTACGAGGGTTCACTGGTTCGGCTACGGCGTGAGGCTGCCGTCACCGTAGAATAACAGGGGGTGTGGGTGAGTACAGGGATACCCTGGGCCAGCGGTGGGAGTAGTAGGGGCGGTAAGGCCTCCGCAGCATCACACCGGCCACGAGAGGCAGGAGCACGCGCCACGACCGACGCTGCTTTGGGCGGCTGGAGCAAGAAGACCAGAGGTTGAAGAAGCACTATGGCCGTTGGATGGACATCGTACGGTCACTGGAGCTAGAATCGTTCATATTGACTAAGTTGACAAAGCCCTCCGTCCTCGTCAACTTAGTAGGCCCACAAGTCAGCCACCCAGTATGGTGGGTCCCAGCTAGCAGGGGGTATTCATTTTTTGGTGCATAATAAGGAGGCACTTCCTTGCGTGCGAAGATATAGCTGGTGGGTCCGACCTGTCAGCGGGGGGAACGTTTTTTCGCGAAATATAGAAGCCCTTCCCACGTGCAGTGCACGTACAGTGTGTAATAAGGAGGAACTTTCCTTGCGTGCGACCATGGACCTCGTGGGTCCCAGCCGTCAGGCTCTCCACGTACAGTCCTCTTTCGATGACTCTCGTATGTTGACCACGCTGCGCCGAGCGCACCGAGGCGATGGACGACGGCGAGGCCCCAGACTGGAACGACCCGGAGATGGGGAAGACGCGGCAGTGGAGTCGCAGACGGAGAGGAGTGGGAAACTTGACTGGTTCGGGTGCGGGGTGGGCCTACACTCGGCAGAGAATAACAGGAGGTGCGGAGTGGAGGGATGGCATGGCCGTCGGCGGGGTAGCGTTTCGCTGAGGAGCGCAAAACAACGCCGCTGGACGCCGAAGGCTGGAGCAGGCAGTTCCGGCAGCGCTGGGGGAAGAAGACGAGAGATTGAAGAAGAATGCCGGCCGTTGGATGTAAATCCAACGCCTTCTTAGGCTTCGACCTACTGGACCACATGTCAGCCAGTCCATTTGTTTTTTTAGTCCATTTGGTGGGCTGGGTGAAACAATGATGTAGCATCGATGCAACCCGTTTAAATCCCATTTGCATTTTTCTCGAAATCCGTGGACTTGCTGGGCTGGGTGAAAATATCATGTTGGGCTAGATGGAGAAATGTTATAAAAACATAAACACATGATTGCACGTCAGTAAAATCTTTGCAAGCTTATGTACGCAATCACTAGGAGTTAACTTGCCAAGTTATATATAAACAATTATTATTATTATTTTGTAAGAACTTTCAACTTACGAAATAAAATATCATTTTAATTTGATGAGTTAATAGTACGTGGGGTATTATTATTTTTTAGGCTAGACGTGGGACAGTTGAGTTGGTTCTAGGGGAAAGTACTGGGAGAAAACTCAGTTTACATCGAAAAAGAAAGTGGGAGAAAATTCAGAGACCTGCTGGGTCCACCTGAGGAGGGGAATATGTTGGGAGGAAGGAGATTCAAAGCACGGCAGCCGAGTGAACTAGTTTTTTTACGGACAAGTGAAATAGTTTACATACATAAGCAAATAGCCACTGAAAAAAGCAATCAGGTTAATGGGTTCTTAAAAGAAATATTTTGGACAAAACAGATAATTACGACACATAGGCTAATGCATGAAACACTCAGATGATAAAGGTGCTTATAAACAGATAAAGTACAACATCTAGACCTTCCTAGCATGCTTGATCATGACGTTGCGGCTGTCCGTGTACTCGTCGGTTACGGGAAGCAGACATGCCCTCATGTCCAAGATCTGCCTGTACATGTCGTAGCATGCGTATGCGTCCTTGGCCGCGTAGGTTATGTAGGCTAGATTCAGAGGTACCTCCCACGTGTTCAGGTCGTCTTCTTTCATGTTGGCGTATCAGGGGTCGATGATGGTCTCAGCGAGGTCAACCACGGAGTCCATCTCCTGCCCGTTGCTGATGATCTTGTATTGCTTCTGGATGTCGACAAGCTTGTTGCACCAGATGGCCGAATCGTCGCGTTCTTCCTTCTCTCCACTGTAGCGAAGGTGCAGTCGGCGCTGCCGATGAAACGGGCGAATGCTCCAAAACCTGGTGCAGCCATAGGACTGAGGCGAGGCAGAGCTTCACCGAGTCCGTATCGTTGGTGTACATCACATTCAACTTGGTGTAGCCATAGGACTGAACAGCGAACTCAAAGGGGAACTCCTTGCTGAAGTCCATATCCAGTAGGCTCACCCCTCGGATTGCCATTGGAGTCTCTTCGAGTGAACGAGTGTGTAGGCGGCGGCAGTAGTTCGTTTTCCAGCTCTTGGGGAACTGGATTCAACAGTAAGCTGAGTGTGTACGGGCGACAACAGTTACTACCCCTCCCTCGTCCGCTGCACGCCCGACAGAAGATACACCCTCGGCCACACGTCGGTTCACGAGCGGGTCTGTATTGGTACTGTAATAACAGGAGTTAGTGGTCACTTTACTTAAATTTAATTAGCTTTAATAGAAATTTATACTTAAAACAAGCAATGCATTTGCTCGTTCTATCAGTGCCACAGGATCAACATGCACAACAATTAGAATTATTATTCTCAGGACGCACACGATCAGCACATTTTTCGCACTTTCACAAAGATAATACTACCAAGTTTGAATTGTTTGTTATGGTTGTTGTCCTCTGCATCATCATGCCGTGTTTCCTAGCTTGCAAGATTCAGAACCAACAAATAAGATCCAAATAATAAGTACAACAAAGATGCCTACACATCTCATTGATTCCCAGCTTGCAAGATTCAGAACCAACAAATAAGATCCAAATAATAAGTACAACAAAGATGCCTACACATCTCATTGATTCCCAGCTTGCAGGATTCAGAACCAACAAATAAGATTCAAATAATAAGTACAACAAAGATGCCTACACATCTCACTGATTCCCAGCTTGCAAGATTCAGAACCAACCCATTAGAGCCTTTTGATAAAGTGAATATCGGGATTAAATCCATCTTGGCTAGCCATGTCATACAATCAAAGAACTTGGCGAATGCTCTTGACCGTCACAACATCTGTAGTTGAGTATTCCTGTTTGCACAGCACAGATAATAAAGAGCATGATTACTATAATACTGGCACTATTGGAAGTCAACCTGCAGCTCCACTCGACGATTCAATTCATGCCACTTTTTCTGCAGTTCACCTGAAATGAAGTAAAAATTGTATCATTCAGCTAGCAAGAAGTACTTGCTCTTGTGAGCTGGCAGGTTCTTCTTTAGTAGTTGCACAAAAATTGAGCAACATTAAGGTTGGCTGTCCGGCTCATGTAAGGTGCAACTATAATTTTCTTATCCTTTTGTGCAGTTCCACTAAAATAAAGTGCCATTGTGGTGACAGTGATGGCTCCATCTTGCAAAGGCTAATAAAATGTTGCACGAGATTACCAGCAGAACTTGACGGAGATTTTGGAAACTCCAATCACCATTTTGTGCAGCTCCACCAAAATTGAGAGATGTTGCCCACGTGACATTTTAGTTGAACTGCACAAGACACTCATTCAAAAAAAGTGTTTTCTGCAGTTCACCAAAAGGTCACAATAGCAACAAGGTGAAATGGATATCCCTATCTGCACAAAAAGATAGAAAGTAAACAGTTGCTGGTCAATAAGAATATACGAAACATATACAAAATGAAAAGAAGCATCTTAATTATGTTCATGGCAATCACACAAGGACAGTAGAAATTTTAAAACATCAGCAATGCTTCATGTTACCAGAAGCATTACGATCAACAATGAGATTCCTCAAATATGGGATTACTTTAATGGTGGCATTGCTTGTTTACCAGACACAGTAAATCAACAGCAGCTAAAGAGTTGGTTTAAGGGCATGGGACCGTGGGGACACCAGGACACTCAGCAGCATAAAGGAGCAACTTACTTATCATACTGGGGAAAACAGCAGGAGTGCCATTTGTAACACAGTTTAATTGCATCTTATCACTAGAGGCATTAGATTAACAATAACACTGGTTAGACATGTCCCTAAGGTAACAGTGTGATCGCTTCATTTTACATGCGCCCTTACATTAACAACAGCAAAAGGTTGGTATAAGGACATGCGAGAGTGGACGCATCAGCACAATGTACCTACAAGGAGGCATAAAGTGGTGATGCCGAGTTTGTTCATGCTATGTGAGGGCAGCAAACCTAATCCTGGAGACCTTGTACTATGTGAGGGCAGCAAATCTAATCCTGGAGACCTTTTACTATGTGAGGGCAGCAAATCTAATCCTTGAGACCTTTTACTATGTGAGGGCAGCAAATCTAGTCCTGGAGACCTTTTACTATGTGAGGGCAGCAAATCTAATCCTGAGACCTTTTACTATGTGAGGGCAGCCAATCTAATCCTGAGACCTTTTACTATGTGAGGGCAGCAAATCTAATCCTGGAGACCTTTTACTATGTGATGGCAGCAAATCTAATCTTGGACATACTCTGTTGACTTGTCCACCAGCTGCCACTTTCTATCCTTTTTTCAACCAATAATAGATATGTTCCTTATCCAGTTTGTACTGCGTTTTCCCATTATTTCCCTTTTCAACCAAGAGACCGTTGGGTATCCGGTCTCTACTACTTTCACCATATTATTTCCTCTTTGAATCAAGTCCTAGATTCATGCTACAACTTCCCCCCCCCCTTTCTTCGTTGTTTGAACAAAGCCCTAGATTCGAATGCATGAAGTAGCTTTACCTCTAATAATACTAAAAATTTAGGTGGCTTCGGAAGAGCTGATGGGAGTAGAGTAAGATGCACATGCAGACACGTGGGGAGCTGGGGCAGTAGAGCAAGGCCGCTTTCAAACAACTTATACCTGAGGGTCACTGGGATGTCGGCGGCGGCAGGTCGGATCTGCAGACAATACGGCAGGGAGGAAGAAGGGTCGGGGGACCTCCCGAGCCGGCGCTGTGTCGGAGAGAACGGCACGGGCAGAGGATCGGGCCCCTCCGGCAGCTATGGGTTTCCTCCTCGGCGGCGATGACCGCGTGAACGATGCACCTTTTAGTCCTCTACACACACCGGCCGAAGGGATCCGCCCGGATCTGTGACCAGCGGTGAGCAGAGAGAAAATGTTGCTACCGCTGTCTTGTTTATATCTCGAGAGGATGAGAGAATAAAGAGAGCAACCCTAGAAAAGCAAGCGCTCGGGCCCCTGCGTCCATATATAGTGGAGTGATTATCTTTTTTCTCTCCACAACAAGCGTTTCAATTTGTGTACGTGGCATTAAAGAAAAGAAACTCTCTGTTTAAGGTGACTACTGTACGACTCCTACTTACTACTAGTAGTACTACAGTATTGTTCACTTGTGCTCCCCGCCCCTCCATTCATTGAACAACCCCACGGGTGAATAAACATACAATAAGTATTGTATTTATATAGAACGAACAAGCTCGAACTATTTTCGCGTAGTTAAAAGTTGAGGGCGGGGCTTTTCCCGGGCAGTACGCGCGGCAGTTTTCGGGTAGGCGGTTTGACAAAGAGGCGAGGAGGGTGAGCGAGTGGGGCTGTGCGATTTGACGGCGCGTTACTGCTGGAAAGACTTGTGATATGACCACTCACTATAGTCATGAATTACTGGCGCTCCGACCGGGGTGATGCCCCCCTTCTGTTCCGCGCTCTAATCTGGTGCATGACACGTCGACCCAGATGCTGGCTCTCCCACATGTCGGAGTAGTAAGAAGGAGCAAAGAATGATCCGGTATATACTAGTACTCCCTCCATCTAGGTGAGTAAGTCATCTTAGGTTGTGCGCCGTGACCAAGGAGGAGGGGAAAACGAGAGACCTTAATGTTTATTTGCTAATTAATAGCATTGCATGCAATGAACTAACCACTGCATGTTGTGTTTGGTAGTCTCAAGTCATTAAAAGCTTGCACACCCCTCATCTCTTATTGGTTGATATGTCAAGAAACAATAAACGAGATAGAAATTAATGCACCGCGCCTAAGTGTTTTGGGATTATTTGGTTTTCGTAAGATGACTTACACACCTAGACGGAGGGAGTACTATACTACAGTACTACTCAGGTCGGAGGAGTGCGAACCACGGCAGCCCAGTAAACCAGCAGTGCGAACCACGGTAGCCCAGTGAACCAGCAGTAGAAAACAATGTGGTGATATGGCCATAAAAACAATGTCCTACGGTCCACACTGTAGCATGTACAGTAACACTCCTCTTTGTTTGGATCCCTGAGTTAGAGCTAGTTTGGGTTGAAATAACCTCAAATTATCGAAACAAGAGGGGTTAGTTTGAGCTAGTTTGCTCTAACCCAGCTAAAAAAACTAGCCCGGTGGAGAGGTTCTAATTGGGTTAGTTATCCTCGGGCCCACTAAAAGAGAACTAAAAAAATCTCCCCTGCCCGCACCAGATGGCTCCCCCCTCTCGCACGACTCCTCTCTGTTCCCCATAGGGCCGCTCGCCATCTCTCTCCTCCGGCCGCCCTCTCCTTCCGGCCTCCGCTGCCCTACTCCGGCCGCCCTCTCCCTCTAGCCTTTGAAGGTCGCCCCGCTCCCCCTTCACCAATCGTTTTTCTCCCTCTGTCGTGTGCGGCGGCGGCGCATCTACCAGGGAGGTCACGAGAGGGGTGAGTTTGTTCGTTCCTTCTCTGTCTCACGGCCATATCATTGATCTTGCTTGCTCTAGCGCTAATTCTGATTTGGAAAAGTAGATCCTGATCAAACTTGGTATAGATTTGTGGTGCACGCATGGAATTGTTTGATGCTGCTTTAGGAGGTAATAAATCTTTCTAGAGGCCCAAAGATTCAGGTCACCTTTCTAGGTATTTCAATTTCAGGCTTGCATTATTTCTAGAGGCCCAAAGATTCAGTTCACCTTTCTAGGTATTTCAATTTCAGGCTTGCATTATTTATAGAGGCCCAAAGATTCAGTTCACCTTTCTAGGTATTTCAGTTTCAGGCTTGCATTATTTCTAGAGGCCCAAAGATTTAGTTCACCTTTCTAGGTATTTCACTTTCAGGCTTGCATTATTTCTAGAGGCCCAAAGATTCAGTTCACCTTTCTAGGTATTTCAGTTTTAGGCTTGCATTATTTCTAGAGGCCCAAAGATTCTGTTCACCTTTCTAGGTATTTTAGTTACAGGCTTGCATTATTTTTAGAGGCCCAAAGATTAAGTTCCCAGTCGGCGGCAAGCGGCCCTTCTACCCATGCCGGTGTCGACCTCGACTCGCAAGGGCCGGCGTCGGAGGGGTTCCTGGGGCATGGGCTCTACAGAGCCTTCCTCCAGAGCGACGATGGCGAGCTCCTCCCTTGGTGCGTGAGGGGCTCCGGGCTCCCTCCCTATCGTGAATGACTTCTGTGATGAGTTAGCTCATTCTTTGTTTCATGAAGTGTTGTTTTATTTTGTGAAGCTTGATTGACGACTTGTGTGTTTAAGTGGGATATCTCATTTGTATGGACAAAGTAAAAATTATCATGTTTTGCATGCTTGATTTGTATAGATGGTTCGTTTATGTCAATTGTGAGCGGGAGGAGGCCACAGAAGAGCCGGCCACACCAAGAGGGTGCTTGGATCCAAGGGACTTATTTTAGTCTGACTAAAAATAGTCTCTTTAAGAGGCTAAAGTTCCAAGCACCCCTGACTAAAGAGGGGCTAAAACTAGTCTTGAGACTAAAAAAATTTAGTCAGGGGTACCCCTACTAAAATGTGGATTAGTCCTCTCTCTCCTCATTTAACTCCTCTCCTTTAACACAGGCGAGTTCTGGATTGGAGGGTTTGGAGGATAATAAATGCTCATTAACTTGATTTTAGTCTCTTTAGTATTTGGATCCAAGCATGGGTGAGGCTAGCAAGTTTTAGTCCCACTACTTTTAGTCATGGAACTAAAACGTATCCAAGCACCCTCCAAATCCGGCAGGAAATAGGGTCCAAAGTAGTCAAATGATTGAGATAGAGCATTTATTGTCAATCTAACCCTGCCATCCATAAACCTCTTTGTTTTAGAGTTAGTTCAGGGTTAGAATCTAACTCTAACCTCTAACTGAGTTATAGTTCTCCTCGTCTCGGTTCATCGCCATCATAATTTCCCCATTCCTGTGTTTTCAGTATCCTGTGAATCAAAGAGGCCCTTTTTTTGCGGGAAAAATCAAAGAGGCCCTTAGACTGGTTTCGGTCCGGTCATTTTTTATAAACGTGTTATGTCCAAAATTTAGTGAAAGTCCTCCGGTTTCCACGAAAATAATCCGGTTTCATGTAGTAATTCATTCATTTATTTATTCTCTGCGGGGGGTTTGCATGTAATTCGTGAGGTCTGAAATGTAAAGTACCCCGGCATATGCTCCGAGTCGTGCATGCACTACGACCCAGATGCTCTATGTCCCACATGTCGGCGAATGGGAGCACGTGGAAATAGCCTAGGAGTACATATAGGAGGATAAATGCGTGAAATAATATGTACTGTGAAGCGTAGCTGCGGTTCGAAAAGGAGACCTAAAGTGATGAGAGCTATAGGTCGCACGCACCCAACTAGTGGTACTAGACATATGACTAATTTTTCCCTCAAAAAAAAAGAGGCACGAGTGCTCAGTACTCCTATTCTATAAACACGAGTCCCATCTGACAACAGCGTCCGTGCTACAGCTAGCTCTCCTCCCTCGTTTCTCTCTTCTGGTAATTCTAAACTCGGCCGACGCCCGGTGGGCGGGGTGGGTTTTCTCAACTGCGGCCCCACCTCACAGTGAAAACGTTACGACTGGAATAAAAATGCCATATACTCCCTCCGTTCATAAATATAAGCCTTTTTAGATACTATTTCAAATGGAATACAGCATACAGATGTATGTAGACATAGTTTAGAGTGTAGATTGACTCATTTTGCTCCGTATGTAGTAGTCACTTGCTGGAATCTTTAGAAAGACTTATATTTGGGAACGGGGGAGTACTATACTAATAAAACATTAAGGCCACGAGGCGATGCAGTGTTGGTTACAGGAGGCAAGAAGAGATGCATCCATCGACGACGTCCACCTCCTCGACTCAGGGCGCCGGCCCACCGAACGGCGCCTAAGTAGCAGCGGCTTTCGGGGCCAGGTCGACGTGCTTCTGAACAATGGCGTCCAAAGATTCCAGCCGCTGGAAGAAGGCCAGCGTCTTTCTGTCCTCGCTTGCCTTGTAGTGGCCTATGTAGACGATTTCCTCATAGACGTGGATGTGCAGGTCGACGATTTCTTGCATGGCGAGGCGCTGCGCGGCGAGCGCGGCCTCGAGGTGCACATTCTTCGTCGCGACCTCCGGCACCTGCAGGGCCACCAGGGCTTGAAAGAGTTCGTCACCATGGAGGTCGATGAGGGTGGCAGGCAATGAGGAGCCTAGGCGCGCGGGCTGGAGCAGTACGGCAAGGTCGTCCGCGTGCTTCTTGATGGCGATGAACTTGCGGATGGAGTTGACCATCATGTCGTCCATGCGAGAGGCGAAGCCGGCATCAGCGAGGGCTACGATGCCTGCGGTCGCCAGCACTGTCTGGAAACGCTGCACGGTGCGGGGCCGCAGGCCGACGCCTTGGATGATTTGGTACAACCGACTGCCGCTCGCGTCCATCGCCTCCATAGGTGCTTGTGGATTCTGGTCACTTGGTCTTGGATTGGAGTGAGCAGTGTTGCGCAGAGACTTGGGAGTAGATGGATTGGAGTGGTGGGGTGCCTTTATTATATGAGAGTCCAAACTCTGTTGCATTCACATCGTGCTGGCTCTATTCTGCTTCTCCAATTAATTCCCTCTGCATGTAATTGAGGATGCATCATTGACCGTTCAACGTCTCGGGAACCGCTACCCTCTCCCTCCTTGGCATTCAAGCACCTATGGACCCGTCGACGACGAGGTGCCTATGGTGACTTCATAAATTTCAAGATGATAGTGTCGTGCGTGTGTGCGTTCATAGGGGTGAGTGTATGCGCGTGTATATGAGCGCTTGCGTCTGTACTGTGTAAAAAAAACGTAAATGCGTGTCAAAAAGAGACTAGTCAGTATACTCAATATTGTGCACCTCGGAGAGGAAAACGATAGAACTAGTACGTATTTATTTACGGTGCAGATTCACTCATTTTGCTCCATATGTACTCCGTCTCGGTGTAGTCTAGTCACTTGTTGAAATCTCTAGAAGGGCGAATACTCCTTTCTGGTTTACAGGGCTATACTAGCAAGTAGTTGTATGTACTAGTACAATAGTGGGCTCACATAGCAATTTTGTCTCATGCAAGAGCCTGGCTATATGCGTGCTCCAATGTTCGCCACTGCAACGTTCGGTTTGCGCTTGGCTCTTCGCCTCTTCGAGAAGACGAACAATGATGTTACGACTACTGCTTCTACAGTGTCGAATCCACTGCTACATGTCCGTCCACCGCGAGCGGGACGGATAGCTTGTTGTAGAAGTACTACTAAGCAAAAGCTTGTCCTCGTTTGCGAGCAACCGCGCGCATGGGTGAGGGAGAAGGCGTGTAGTAAAATCAAGCTTCTCCTCGTTGTACGAGTTGATGCGACACATCATAGCACTGGCCCCACATGCTTGCCTCTAAACTTGGCTGAAAGACCCACAGTGTACAATATATTTGCTGCAACCTCTAGCATTTACCCACCACAAATTAAAATATATGTGGTCGTATGCATCGTTCTGATGCAGAGGCCGAGGAGTCCCCCCTTTTCAAAAAAACAAATTAAAATATATATTCCTGTCTTGACCAGATGAGCGTGCAAACTACAATCACCAGGGTGTCAGGTAGGGCCAGAAGACTATTTTAATTTTTTTTTAAACTTCGAGACGGCCACATAGCATTGAGCTGACCCCAATGATTTTAAGCTTACAGGCACGGTACACGCTATCCTAGACTACTCTACACATGAAACTGCCACACGAGCGTCCGGGCTGCGCTTGGCTCTTCGCCTCTTCGAGAAGTCAAACAATGATGGAGTACTACTGCACAGGAGGAGTACTACAGTACGCTTCTGGCCATCTGACACCGATTGAACTGCTGCATGTCCACCGCGTGCGGGAGGGAGAGCGTGTAGCGAAAGCTTCTCCTAGTCTTGCCAGCCACCACGCTCATGGGCGAGGGAGGGACGCTCCTGCCTTTTGCGTGTATGATAGGTGGGCCCGACAGGTGTGTGGCCAACCTGTCATACAGCCAAAGGCAGGTGCAGTTAAGTCCGCGAGGGAGAGGATAATCAAACTTCTCGTTGATGTACGAGTTGACGCGACACATCAAAGCACTACACCCGATATATTTCAATAATTTGCGTTTACCGATGCATTAATTACAACGCATGCATGCATGCCGTGACTCTCCTTTTGATACTTGCATGTGTTGATTTAATGCACCTTGAAGTAGTATAAAATATGTGACGGTAAAGCTTTGTAATACCCCGGCCCAAGTCGAGAGATGGTTGTGCACGAGGAGGGCGAGATCATGCAGACCGAACAGGACCCGACGATGGAGCTCTCTAAGGTCTCGATGGACCTCACTGTGCTCCACTGCCCCTTGTGCCTCCGCCCCTTGACGCCTCCAGTGTATGAGGTTCGAATACACCTCGTCCGTTCGGCTGATTGAGCAAGGTGCAGGTTTCTTGATTGATGTGATGTTCGATTGATTTCTGCAGTGCAAGGGAGGGCACCTGGCCTGCGCGGACTGCTGCGCCGAGCACCCCGGGAACCAGCGGCAGTGCCAGAAGTGCGAGCGTGGCGGTGGCTTCGACGTGCGGAACACGGCGGTGGACTCCGTCCTTTCGTCGGTGAGGGTGGAGTGCCCGCATGAAGGCTGTGGGCTCTACGTCACTTACCACAAGCTCGCCGATCACCAGAGCGTGTGTCCGCTCGCGCCCTACAAATGCCCCGTGCCCGTCTATGGCTACGAAGGCCCGCCGCCGGCGCTCTACCACCACATCAGCACCGCGCATCCCATGCCCGTGCACAGGATCCAGTACGGCAAGGTGCTCCAGCTACAAGTGCCACTATCGGAGCCACGGCTCTTGCTGTTCGCGGAGGAGGACCGCCGCGCGTTTTTCTTGGTCGGCGGCGTGCTCAACATCGGCGCGCCTATCGCCGTGTCGGTCGTCTGCATCAGAGCGGGGGCGTCCCCACTGCCGCACTACATGGCCAAGTTGTGGGCGAACGGCCCGCCGGGGGAGCCCAAAGGCACGACCGACGCCGTCAAGGTAGAAATGGAGATGACAAGCAGCAAGGATCCCGGCGACGTCGACGTGCAGGAGCTGACCTTCTTGACAGTTCCGCCCAAGCTGCTGGTCGGGGCTAAGCTTGTGTCCCTCCACATTCAGATTGACAAGCTCACGTCCTAAATGTTTCTACAGTGCCTTCTGTTTATCTTAGTAATATGCTAATGTAGGGATTACCTTGGTCTACTTTAGCTTAAGAAATGGTGGGTTTTGGTGGCGATGCAGCAATTACTTCGACATCAGATCAGTAATTTCCAACAGTCGAACAGATATTTTGTGTTTGTTGGATATAAAGTTCCTTTGGGTAAGAAGTACTACTTGTCATCAAAATGGATAAAAGGAGATGTATGTAGACGTATTTTAGTTCTAGATACGTCCCTTTTTATCCATTTTGATGACAAGCACTCCCTCCGTTCCACAATAAATGCCTTCCATTTGTCAAAATATAGATGTATCTAGACATGTTTTAGTATATAGGTACATCCATGATAGAGCCAATCGGATGGTTGAGAACACTACAATTCGTAGCTACAGATGCGTGTGTGACTCCCAGATGCAGAGGTCGGGGGTCATCATCCTCCTTTTCGAGAAAAAACAGACGCGTGTGTGAGAGGACGAGTGCGTGCGTGCACCTCTTCTCTTCCTGTATAACGTACTACTAAACTCAGAGTACAAGTTTTTGTGGGTAGCACTATGGTGCGTGCGAGAAGTCCCGAGAGATAGGTTTAATGCGTCTGAAAAAAAAAGACTAGCCTAGAGCTCGCCACGCGGCTATTCCTGTCGAACGCCCCATTAACCGTAAGATATGGATACGACGGTGCCAGTTATTGCACGTACACAGCAGTACTCCCTCCTTTCCGGTTTATAGGGCTTAATTCAAAAATCTCACCAACCAAGATGGTGAGTGGTGGAATATTTTTTGTAGTTTGCAAAAGCACCTAATTAATGCTCTTGTTTTTCTCAAAAAATTATGTTTATCAATGCATTAATTGCAATGCATGCATGCATAAAGTACATGCATTGGTCAATTTTCTCTTAATACTTGCATGCAATGATTTAATGCACCTTGGAATCTGAACATGTGTTGGGGAACAACCAAATTGAGCCTTATAAAATGGAAAAACTAAAAAATTTAGATAAGCCCTATAAAACCGGAAAGGAGGGAGTAGAAAAAGTACTTCATCCGGGAATAGTGCCGCACTTCGAAACTAGAACCGTCAATAAATTTTGAGCTTGCGTCTCGTCACATTCCAAATTACTCCACGCTATATTGAATTGCAAACATGTTCACACCGATCACAACCTAAACGGTTTCCCACTTAGGAGCGTATTAGTACCACGCTATATTGAATTGCAAACCTGTTCACACCGATCACAACCTAAACGGTTTCCCACTTAGGAGTGTATTAGTACTCGGTTATAAATACTAGTATGCCAAGATGACTGCACATTCCTCCTCAACTCCTCATCCACAAAAACAAACAAGTCATTCAGCATCCTTCCCTTGCGTCTGCCATGGCCAGCGTGAGTTCTGGATCGAGAGATTGCCACCAGGGAGAGGCGAGCATGGAAGCGAAAGCACGAGAGATGTCCCGCCTCGCTGGGAGAGCAGCCGACATGTCCCGCCGCGCGGAAGTAGCAGCACAGAGGTCCCGCCGCACCGCTGAAGCAGCACGGAGGTCCCGCCGCGCCGTCGATGCAACAGACTGGTCCGGCCGCGCCACGGAAGCAGCAGAGATGTCCCGCCGCGCCACGAATGCAGCAGAGATGTCCCGCCGCGCCGCGGCGGCCTGGGAAAATTTCTTGCGGGCAGGCGACGACTGTTACAGGCGCACGCATGCGATCGTCCATAGTCAGATGGTCTCCGGCTGGGCGAGGTTGCAGGACGACATGAAAGCCTCGTTTGAACAGGCTACCGGCGTCATCCGGCAACTAAGGGAGGGCAATGAGAGGCTCCGGGCCGAGCATGACCTACTGAGGGAGAAGATCGTCCGAACTGCAGACCAGCAGGAGGAGACGAGTGCCTTGTTGAAGAGGACCGGTGTCATCGTCAAGAAACTTATGGACGAGAATAACATGCTCCGCAATGAGCGCCAAAGGCTGGTGGAGGAATCCATGGATGTTCTCAAGCAGCGTCTTGAGGACACGAAAGAGCTCATCGCCGCTCGCCGCGGAGACTAGTTCCCGCGGCCTGCAGCAACGCATCAAGAAAGTAGAGATCAGCGAGCCAGAGACTTGTCTTCCTTCTTCTTCTGCCCTTGTGTATTTCGGGCGTAGCCGCATGTGGCTTTTTTAATTATCTTTCTAATTATGTAAGACAATTAATCGTCCTTATCTTTCTGTGGAAGATCAATGTTGCGAGGCTGGAATGAAGAAAACTCTTGCTATGGCGACCCTGGCGTTGCTGTTCTTCTAGTTGCTGCTGGGCTTCCTTTAGTTTCCTGGTTTCTTTTGATGTAATAATTGGATTAGGATGTGGATTGTGTCGTCGGTTGTGAAATGTTGGGTTCTAGCACGGATGTTTGGCCTTTGTTGGCCTCTTGGGATGTTGTGATTTCAATCTGGTAGCTTTTAGTCCTTCGTGTTAGGCTGGAGTTGTGCTGAACTTCTTGTGAATTGTGGTGATTTTCAGTAATGAAAATCGGAAGGGGCAAGCCCTTCTTTGATCAAAAAAAATTTTAATCGTCCTTATATATTCATCAGTCTTGCTATAAGTCGCAGTAGATGCTATATAGGTCCGTCGAATCTTACATCAAGATCCGTGCTTTCAGATTTTGTTTTTTCTCTCTTAAATCTCAGTCGAGTGAGACATAGCCATGCCATTAAACAGAGGCTCGGGCACCATTAATGGAGACCTTGGGAGAGAGGTGGACGGCAGATGGAGGTCAAAGGGCTCTCCTCCCGATAAGCACGCGCAGGGGTCTGATCGCACGCCTCTCGTACTCAAATAGCTACCCTGCACGGCGCCTCCTAGCTAATAAAAAATGGGGACGCGTGGCGGCACGTAAATGGTACTAGTAAGTAGAACACCCACGGTTTCAATAATACTTGTGTTTCAGATTGTAACGTGACAGCACTTGTTCCAAAATGACTTTGTTGATTGTTAATGTGTGCGCCTTCGCAAATCGGACTGCAAATTTACCATAGCATGTTGGTGCCATGTCATGGCACCAAGCCAAGTTTCATTATTTCCATGCGTGTTTTGGATTGACAGGAATTAAAAAACTAAGTTTCTCAATGTTTCCAACCCAGCCACGACGCCCAGAATTTTGAATTTCATTCCCATTTCTTGCATGGAACCTAGAAATTTACCCGAGGACACACATGTGATTTTTCAACCAACTTTGGTGCACTAGAACATGTGCTTGTATTTCAAATTTGAATTATGCACACACAGGTGACACGTTCCCTCCTAGAACCACGAGCCTTCTTGAGAGAAGCTCCGATTTGCAAGAAGCTTATAACAAAATTTGTTCCTATTCGGCCAATTTTTTTTACCACGGCATGGTACTACCATGACATGACAGCATGCCAACTTTCATGATTTTAAAACCAAGTTTCTCAATGTTCTCGACCGAGCCACGATGCCCAGATGTTTGAATTTTATTCTCATTTTTTGCATGGGACCTACTCCCTCCTTCCATCTATATAGGGCCTAATGTGTTTTTCAAGACAGCCTTTGACTATTGACAAGATTAATAGCACATGAGATGTATACTATGAAAATTATATTATTGGAAGCTCTTTTGACATACAACTTTGAAGGTATGCTTTGTGTAAGTTGCATGTCATATATTATTGCTCTAACATTTGGTCAAAGTTAGCCTCGAAAAATGCATTAGGACCTATATAGATGGAAGCAGGGAGTAGAAATTCACCCGAGGACACAAATGTGATTTTTCAACCAACTTTGGCGCACGGGAGCATGTGCTTGTAGTTCAAATTTGTATTATGCACATTAAATGACCAAAAACTCAATTAATATGTAAATAAGGCCAAACGAAGCCGGAATAATTCCTAAATTTAACAGGGCACTCATGTAGTTCTATGTTGCCTTTGTAAATAAACTCAAGGGGGACAACGTATATCGTTTCGCACTCAAAGGTGGCACGTTCCCTCTCAGAACCACGAGCCTTCTTGAGAGAAGCTTCGTTTTGCAAGAAGCTTATACCAAAATATGTTCCTATTCAGCCAATTTTTTTTACCACAACATGGTAGTACCATGACATGACATCCATGCCAAGTTTCATGATTTTCAGACGTGTTTTGGATTTACAAGAATTTTAAAACCAAGTTTCTCAATGTTCTCGGCCGAGCCACGATGCCCAGATGTTTTAATTTTATTCTCATTTCTTGCATGGGACCTAGAAATTCACCCGAGGACACAAATGTGATTTTTCAACCAACTTTGGTGCACGAGAGCATGTGCTTGTAGTTCAAATTTGACTTATGCACATTAAATGACCAGAAACTCAATTAATGTATAAAAAACGACAAACGAACCCGGAATAACTCCAAAATTTAACAGGGCACTAATGTAGTTCTATGTTGCCTTTGTTAAGAAACTCAAGGGGGGGCAGCGTATATCGTTTCACACTCAAAGGTGGCACGTTCCCTCTTAGAACCACGAGCTTCCAAATCGGCCCAATTTTTTCTGACACCCAAAAATTTTATTTGGTTTTATCAAAATCTTTATTTGATTTGAAGGAGGTTATTTAAAAAAAAATTAGGGACTCTCCTTCTCAAAAAAAAATTCTTTTATGACAAGTATTTAGTTTGGTTTCACCCAAGACTTGATCTTTGGTCTTGGAGGTTTTCATCTTATGTTTACTCAACACAAGTGTTTTTCCTTGGGAAAGCTTTTGGAAAATCTTTTCTTTTTAAAATAGCCCTATGGCATATGGAGTGATCCTTTCCCCTTTCAAAATCTCCTCTTGCCATGACATAAGTGGAAATCCCCTCCCAAAAGCCATTCCCCCTCTTTGTGTCAAGATATACTTCAAGTCCAGCAAGTTGAACTCCCCCATGATTTTATTTCCATTTATTTCTTATCAAAAACTTTTTCTGTCCTCTATTTTGACCCTTGGAGATTTACAAAGGAACTACCATTTCTCCTTTGAGTTTTGCCTCCAAACAAATTTCCCTAGCTAGTCCTTAGAGCCCTCAACCAAGATCCATGAAGATCCACTGGTCTCCAGTTCAAAGTTTTCAAAATGAGCTTGCTGCAAGTTTGGACCATATTTGTCAAATTTGATGAAATTCATTTGTTCCCTTCTCCTAAAAATCTGAGAAAATTCAGGCAGCCTCTGGATGCATCGAGAGGTCACCTCACCAAGTCCCAGCTCCAGAAAAAAATTTCCTCATGCCAAATCATATCGTCGAACACCTGGAGGGCATTGTTACTGTCGAAGTTCAGAAAATTCAGAGATACAGTTTCAGAAGCCGCTGTCGTTTTCTTCAGAACCTCTCCTCGATCTCGCCAGTAGCAGCAGTGGCACCTTGCGCCCTGTGCCTCCTTCTTATCCCTGCGCCGCACGATCGCCTGGAAGCTTGCGGGCATCGGCGACGAGCTGGCAGAGGTGCGCCTCCCCGTGAGTGGCAGCAGCAGCACCCATTGCGGCTGCCAGAGTGGCGCGGCGTTGGACGGCGCCGTCCAGCACCGCCCAAGCCACCAGAGGCCATCGCGTGGCCGTCCACTCACCCGTGCACGCTGCAGGGCCGTCGTCGTGAACTGGTAGGCGCGGAGTGCGCTCCCTGCCGCCGTCGTGCCCGTATGGCCGTTCCGTCGAGGGCCAGTGGATTACGCAAGCCCGACCGAGGTTTGAGCAGAGAAACGGTGCCAGTGGTCCACCACGATGATGCCTAGCCACCTAAACCCCCTGCCCAACCTCGGCCTCGCCGTAATTTCTCGTCGGCGTTATCCCGTTCACGGCCACCTCCTCGGATCGCCTATAAAAGGAGGTCCCGAGCTCACACTCGAACCTGCACCATCTCTACACACCACAAGTACCACGCCAAGCCACTGGGAGAGCCTCGAGGAAGTCTTCTTCCCCAACTCCGGCCGCCTCGACCCGCTTCGGGATCCAGCACGATTCACTCCCGTGCGTGCACCCCTGCCTCTCAACTCTTGCCAGTAGCCTCCTAGTGCATCCACATCTCTGACCCGCGCATCAATTTGGAGTTTGCAGCACCCACCGGAGTATTCCACCATCGCCCGAACCACCGTCCGCCGGAGATAGGGTCGCCGTCGACGTGGTGCTCGCCGACGGTCAAGTCCACCACCCACCGACGCGGAAGAACACCCTGAACCCGTAGGTACCCTCTGATCACTCTGCCTCGCCGTGGTTCAATGCCGGCGACCACCGCAGCCTACGGGCGCCGGCGAGCTCGGCTGGATTTTGAACCTGACGGGTGGGACCCCCCCGTCAGCCTCTCTTTCCTTTCCCTTCGAACCGTTTTCTGAAGGCGCCTTCGGCCAAGTGTGTTTTCTCTCTGGACTAACGTATTTCCTACCGAAGCGTTTTCTGGTTTTTCAAACAAGCCCCTGGATCTTTTCTGTTTCATCACAGATTAGTCCTTGGACTAAAACCTTTATATCTTTTTAACAAAAGATGCTTTTTTATTGATTCTTTTTCTGTCAGTCCTGTATTTTTGTCTAGTTTTTTATAGTATTTATTTGGAAAAAATTTGGGACAATTTTTATACACGCAACGATTTTCACGTTAGTATACGGTTTCATTATACCGTAGGTTCCGGAGGAGGTGACGGAGCCGCGAACTTCGCCGAGCTAGACTCCGACTTCTCCGAACCAGGGAAGCATGTTTGAACCTTTGATATGATGAGTGTTTTGCATGTTTTCTTGAATAGTTTGTGCATGGCATATGGGCATCGGTGAGTGTTACGTTGCATGCAAGGCAACTAACCGTGTGCTTCGAAGTTTACTGTGATCTTTTGATGAGAGATGACCTATCATGTGGTGACATGAGAGGTAGTAAGATGGTATTGTTGTGGCATGCCAGTCTTATGTCATCCAATAAACTCTGGCGTTAACGTGGACTGAGCCACGTTACCGTTCGTCCCCCCCCCCTCCCCCGTGCTGCCACATGTTTTCTGCAAAGAATACGGTTTAGTAAGTTGCAAACCTCTTTCCTTGTACACACCAACTAGAGGGGCCGGGATGAGGGTTCCATGGCCCTGGATTAAAGCCAGTCATCCGGTCAGGGGGCATGGGTGTTTCCGGTTGGGACCGAGAGGGGGGCACCCCTTAGAGCGCGCGATATAAATTTGATCCCATGCTACGCGAGGTTGTAGCCTCCCTGTCTCAAAGTTTTTCTTGAACGTTGCTTGGGGTGATTCCTGGCATCGGAATGTGGAATGGGTGTGTACTGGTTAGATGTGTTTCTCCTAAAATACCGTAAACGGAACTAGTCCCTTGTGACTACTGAAATCCGTTGGCTGTGGTTAAGAGTACAAACTCTGCAGAGTCAAAACCTTCCGAGTCATCGTGCCCATGGTCAAGGACCTTGGTCAACATATCCATATCAGTCTCAGTGTCAGTCCCTGTGTCAGTCTCTGTGGAAATCCCCGGTGAACTAGCTTGAGTGGTAAACCCGGTTGGATGTTACTCCTGTGGATGGACTAACCATTTTATTATTTCGTACCTGAGTATTCCCTTGAAATGATTTAACTTCATGAGCTACTGGAATATTAAGTATGATATATAAGCCCTGTATGTGATGTCGCTCAGACGTCCGACTGTGGCACTCTCGTTATTTACTTTCGATATAAGCCCTTTATGTGATGTCGCTCAGACGTCCAACTGTGGCACTCTCGTTATTTACTTTTTGATATAAGCCCTTTATGTGATGTCGCTCAGACGTCCGACTGTGGCACTCTCGTTATTTACTTTTTGATATAAGCCCTTTATGTGATGTCGCTCAGACGTCCGACTGTGGCACTCTCGTTATTTACTTTTTGATATAAGCCCTTTACGTGATGTCGCTCAGACGTCCGACTGTGGCACGTACTATCGTTTAAATTCCATTATAAGCCCTTTATGTGGTGTCGCCCCGACGCCCGACTGCGGCATTGTTAATTTATTTGTACCCTTCGAGGAGTCATTTCAGACACTCGATTGGCCCTCAGTATTACATTGGGATTTCGGGAGGACTACCGCCCGACTTCCTTTTTACTTTCTCACGCATTGCTATTTCATTATCGGAGTGTGCATTATTATTCTGTTCATATGCATCATGTTTGCATTTGTTATATCTTATGTCCAAACTGTCTTGCGAGTGCTTTCATAGTACTCACCTGGCTTGTTGATTTGGCCAGATGTTGACGAAGGCGATCTCATGGATGATGAGTATGATAGCGAGTCCGACGCCTAGAGGAGTCCCAGTCAGTCCCGTGCGATCCTGGATTTGGTCACTTGTATTATATACGCTTCCGCCACCCAAATAAGAGTCCTCAAGCCTCACTCCGACGCTCGATGAACTATAAGATTCAGGAGTCATGTCACCCACTTCACTGTGACATATCCACCACCACTTTTATTACGAGTCAGTAGTTATGCCACCATATCCGCCTTTATGTTTAATATCGGCGTGCTTGTAAAAAATTGTTGAGCAGTCTCTGCTCAACTTCGTATTATATTTAGTACTCCTGGATATTTCTGTAATCAAGAAATTGTCTACCAGTAAGAAGGATTCTTCTCTACTGGTCCGTAAAAGGGATCGGTTTCTCAATAAATGTTTTATTGGAAAGCCGGTCGTGACATTTTTTACCACAACATGTTAGTGCCATGACATGACACCATGCCAAGTTTCATGATTTCCAGACGAGTTTTGGATTTACATGAATTTAAAATCAAAGTTTCTCAATGTTCTCGGCCGAGTCATGACGCTCAGATGTTTGAATTTCATTCTCATTTCTTCCATGGGACCTAGAAATTCAACCAAGGACACACATGTAATTTTTCAACCCACTTTGGTGCACCGGAGCATGTGCATGCAATTCATATTTAGATTATGCACATTAAAAGTCTAGAAACTCAATTAATGTATAAAAAGGCCAAATGAACCCAAAATAATTCCAAAATTTAACAGGGCACTCATACAGTTCTATGTTGCCTCTGTAAATAAAATCAGGGGGGAGGCAGCGTATTGTTGGAAATATGCCCTAGAGGCAATAATAAATAGGTTATTATTATATTTCCTTGTTCATGATATTTATTATCCATGCTAGAATTGTATTGATAGGAAACTCAGATACATGTGTGGATACATAGACAACACCATGTCCCTAGTAAGCCTCTAGTTGACTAGCTCGTTGATCAATAGATGGTTATGGTTTCCTGACCATGGACATTGGATGTCGTTGATAACGGGATCACATCATTAGGAGAATGATGTGATGGACGAGACCCAATCCTAAGCCTAGCACAAGATCGTGTAGTTTGTTTGCTTAGAGCTTTTCTAATGTCAAGATCAGTTCCTTAGACCATGAGATTGTGCAACTCCCGGATACCGTAGGAATGCTTAGGGTGTACCAAACGTCACAACGTAACTGGGTGGCTATAAAGGTGCACTACAGGTATCTCCGAAGGTGTCTGTTGGGTTGGCACGAATCGAGACTGGGATTTGTCACTCCGTGTAAACGGAGAGGTATCTCTGGGCCCACTCGGTAGGACATCATCATTATGTGCACAATGTGACCAAGGAGTTGATCACGGGATGATGTGAGTTACGGAACGAGTAAAGAGACTTGCCGGTAACGAGATTGAACAAGGTATATGGATACCGACGATCGAATCTCGGGCAAGTAACATACCGGTAGACAAAGGGAATTGAATACGGGATTGATTGAATCCTCAACATCGTGGTTCATCCGATGAGATCATCGAGGAGCATGTGGGAGCCAACATGGGTATCCAGATCCCGCTGTTGGTTATTGACCGAAGAGTCGTCTCGGTCATGTCTGCGTGTCTCCCGAACCCGTAGGGTCTACACACTTAAGGTTCGGTGACGCTAGGGTTATAGAGATATTAGTATGCGGTAACCCGAAAGTTGTTCGGAGTCCCGGATGAGATCCCGGACGTCACGAGGAGTTCCGGAATGGTCCCGAGGTAAAGATTTATATATGGGAAGTCTTATTTTGGTCGCCGGAAAAGTTTCGCACTTTATCGGTATTGTACTGGGAGTGCCGAAAGGGGTCCGGGGGTCCACCAAGGGGGTCCACCAGCCCCCGGGGGCCACATGGGCTGTAGGGGGTGCGCCTTGCCCTATATGGGCCAAGGGCACCAGCCCCAAGAGGCCCATGCGCCAAGAGATAAGATAAACGGAGAGTCCTAAAGGGGGAAGGCACCTCCGAGGTGCCTTGGGGAGGAAGGACTCCTCCCTGGCCGCACCCTTCCTTTGAGGAAGGGCCAAGGCTGTGCCCCCCCCCCTCTCCCTTGGCCCTATATATAGTGGGGGAAGGGAGGGCAGCAGCAATCCAAGCCCTGGCGCCTCCCTCTCCCTCCCGTGACACCTCTCCCTCCCGTTAGTGCTTGGCGAAGCCCTACCGGGATCCCCGCTACTTCCACCACCACGCCGTCGTGCTGCTGGATCTCCATCAACCTCTCCTCCCCCCTTGCTGGATCAAGAAGGAGGAGACGTCGTTGCTCCATACGTGTGTTGAACGCGGAGGTGCCGTCCGTTCGGCGCTAGGATCATCGGTGATTTGGATCACGACGAGTACGACTCCATCAACCCCGTTCTCTTGCAACGCTTCCGCATCGCGATCTACAAGGGTATGTAGATGCACTCCCCTTCCCCTCGTTGCTAGATTACTCCATAGATTGATCTTGGTGATGCGTAGAAAATTTTGAATTTCTGCTACGTTCCCCAACAGTGGCATCATGAGCTAGGTCTATGCGTAGTTTCTATGCACGAGTAGAACACAAAGTAGTTGTGGGCGTCGATGTTGTCAATTCTTCTTGCCGCTACTAGTCTTATCTTGTTTCGGCGGCATTGTGGGATGAAGCGGCCCGGACCGACCTTACACGTACGCTTACGTGAGACAGGTTCCACCGACTGACATGCACTAGTTGCATAAGGTGGCTAGCGGGTGTCTGTCTCTCCCACTTTAGTCGGAACGGATTCGATGAAAAGGGTCCTTATGAAGGGTAAATAGAAATTGGCATATCACGTTGTGGTTTTACGTAGGTAAGAAACGTTCTTGCTAGAAACCTATACAAGCCACGTAAAAATTTGCAACAACAATTAGAGGACGTCTAACTTGTTTTTGCAGCATGTGCTATGTGATGTGATATGGCCAGAAGATGTGATGAATGATATATGTGATGTATGAGATTGATCATGTTCTTGTAATAGGAATCACGACTTGCATGTCAATGAGTATGACAACCGGCAGGAGCCATAGGAGTTGTCTTAATTTATTGTATGACATGCATGTCAATGAAAACGCCATGTAATTACTTTACTTTATTGCTAACCGTTAGCCATAGTAGTAGAAGTAATAGTTGGCGAGACAACTTCATGAAGACACGATGATGGAGATCATGATGATGGAGATCATGGTGTCATGCCGGTGACGAAGGTGATCATGCCGCGCCTCGAAGATGGAGATCAAAAGGCGCAAGATGATATTGGCCATATCACGTCACTTTATGATTTGCATGTGATGTTTATCATGTTTACATCTTTTTTGCTTAGAACGACGGTAGCATAAATAAGATGATCCCTCACTAAAATTTCAAGAGACGTGTTCCCCCTAACTGTGCACCGTTGCGAAGGTTCGTTGTTTCGAAGCACCACGTGATGATCGGGTGTGATAGATTCTAACGTTCGAATACAACGGGTGTTGACGAGCCTAGCATGTACAGACATGGCCTCGGAACACATGCGAAACACTTAGGTTGACTTGACGAGCCTAGCATGTACAGACATGGCCTCGGAACACAAGAGACCGAAAGGTTGAACATGAGTCGTATAGCAGATACGATCAACATGGAGATGTTCACCGATGATGACTAGTCCGTCTCACGTGATGATCGGACACGGCCTAGTTTGACTCGGATCATGTATCACTTAGATGACTAGAGGGATGTCTATCTGAGTGGGAGTTCATTAAATAATTAGATGAACTTCATTATCATGAACATAGTCAAAAGGTCTTTGCAAATTATGTCATACGCTTTAGTTCTACTGTTTAAGATACGTTCCTAGAGAAAATTTAGTTGAAAGTTGGTAGTAGCAATTATGCGGACTGGGTCCGTAAACTGAGGATTGTCCTCATTGTTGCACAGAAGGCTTATGTCCTTAATGCACCGCTCGGTGTGCTGAACCTCAGCGTCGTCTGTAGATGTTACGAAACATCTGACATACACGGTTTTTGATGACTACGTGATAGTTCAGTGCGTAATGCTAACGGTTTAGAATTGTGGCACCAGAGACGTTTTTGAAATGTCGCAGAACATATGATATGTTCCAAAGACTGAAATTGGGATTTCAGACTAGTGCCCGCGTCAAGAGGTATGAGACCTTTGACAAGTTTCTTAAGCCTAAAAACTAAGGGAGAAAAGCTCAATCGTTGAGCGTGTGCTCAGATTGTCTGAGTGCCACAATCGCTTGAATCGAGTGGGAGTTAATCTTCCAGATGAGATAGTGATGGTTCTCCATAGGCACTGCCACCAAGCTAGTAGAGCTTCGTGATGAACTATAACATATCAGGGATAGTTATGATGATCCTTGAGCAACTCGCGATGTTTGACACCGCGAAAGTAGAAATCAAGAAGGAGCATCAATTGTTGATGGTTAGTAAAACCACTAGTTTCTAGAAGGGCAAGGGCAAGAAGGGATACTTCATTAAACGGCAAATCAGTTGCTGCTCTAGTGAAGAAACCCAAGGTTGAACCCAAACCCGAGACTAAGTGCTTCTGTAATGAGGGGAACGGTGACTGAAGCGGAACTACCCTAGATACTTGGTAGATGAGAAGGCGGGCAAGGTCGACAGAAGTATATTGGATATACATTGTATGAATGTGTACTTTACTAGTACTCCTAGCAGCACCAGGGTATTAGATACCGGTTCGGTTGCTAAGTGTTAGTAACTCAAAATAAAAGCTGCGGAATAAACGGAGACTAGCTAAAGGTGAGATGACGATATGTGTTGGAAGTGTTTCCGAGGTTGATGTGATCAAGCATCGCATGCTCCCTCTACCATCGAGATTTGGTGTTTGCGTTGAGCATGATTGGATTATGTTTATCGCAATACGGTTATTCATTTAAGGAGAATAATGGTTTACTCTGTTTATTGAATAATACCTTCAATGGTCTTGCACCTAAAATGAATCTCGATCGTAGTGATACACATGTTCATGCCAAAAGATATAAGATAGTAATGATAGTTCCACATACTTGTGGCACTGCCATTTGAGTCATATTGGTATAGAACACATGAAGAAGCTCCATGTAGATGGATCTTTGGACTCAGTCGTTTTTGAAAAGATTGAGACATGCGAACCATGTCTATTGGTATATATGCATGAAGAAACTCCATGCAGATGGATCGTTTGGACTCACTTGATTTTGAATCACTTGAGACATGCAAATCATACCACATGGGCAAGATGACTGAAAGGCCTCGTTTTCAGTAAGATGGAACAAGAGAGCAACTTATTGGAAGTAATACATTTTGATGTATGCAGTCCAATGAGTGCTGAGGCATGAAGTGGATATCGTTAAGTTCTTACTTCACAGATGATTTGAGTAGATGCTGAGTGTATTTACTTGATGAAACACAAGTCTGAATTATTGAAAGGTTCAAGTAATTTCAGAGTGAAGTTGAAGATCATCGTGACAAGAGGATAAAATGTCTGTGATATGATCATAGAAATGAGTATCTGAGTTACGAGTTTGGCACACAATTAAGACATTGTGGAAAGTGTTTCACAATTAATACCGCCTGGAACACCATAGTGTGATGGTGTGTCCGGACATCATAGCTGCACCCTATTGGATATGGTGCATACCATGACGTCTCTTATCGAATTACCACTATCGTTTATGGGTTAGGCATTAGAGATAACCGCATTCACTTTAAAAGGGGCACCACGCAATTCCGTTGAGACGACACCGTTTAGAGAAACCTAAGTTGTCGTTTCTTAAAAGTTTGGGGCTGCGATGCTTATGTGAAAAAGTTTCAGGCTGATAAGCTCGAACCCAAAGCGGATAAAGGCATCTTCATAGAATACCCAAAAGGCGTTGGGTATACCTCCTATTTCAGATCTGGAAGCAAAAGTAGTTGCTTCTAGAAACAGGTCCTTTCTCGAGGAAAAGTTTCTCTCGAAAGAATTGAGTGGGAGGATGGTGGAGACTTGATAAGGTTATTGAACCGTCACTTCAACTAGTGTGTAGCAGGGCACAGGAAGTTGTTCCTGTGGCACCTACACCAATTGAAGTGGAAGCTTATGATAGTGATCATGAAACTTCGGATCAAGTCACTACCAAACCTCGTAGGACGACGAGGATGCGTGCTACTTCAGAGTAGTACGTGATCCTGTCTTGGAAGTCATGTTGCTAGACAACAATGAACCTACGAGCTATGGAGAAGCGATGGTGGGCCCATATTCTGACAAATGGTTAGAAGCCATGAAATCCGAGATAAATGGATCTTTGAGAAGAAGACGGACGTGGACGGTAATGTTACCGTCTATGAAGCTCGACTTGTGGCAAAGAGTATTTTCACAAGTTCAAGGAGTTGACTACGATGAGATTTTCTCATCCGTAGCGATGCTTAAGTCCGTCGGAATCATGTTAGCATTAGCTGCATTTATGAAATCTGGCAGATGGATGTCAAAACAAGTTTCCTTACCAGTTTTCGTAAGGAAAGGTTGTATGTGATACAATCAGAAAGGTTTAGTCGATCCTAAGGATGCTAAAAGGTATGCTAGCTCCAGCGATCCTTCCATGGACTAGAGCAAGCATCTCGGAGTCAGAATATACGCTTTGATGAGTGATCAAAGTTTTTGGGTTTATACAAAGTTTGTTAGAAACTTGTATTTACAATAAAGTGAGTGGGAGCGCTACAACATTTCTGATAAGTATATGTGAATGACATATTGTTGATCCGAAATGATGTAAAATTTCTGGAAAGCATAAAGGGTTGTTTGAAAGGAGTTTTTCAAAGGAAGACCTGGATAAAGCTGCTTACATAATGGGCATCAAGATCTATAGAGATAGATCAAGACGCTTGATGATACTTTCAAAGAACACACACCTTGAGATGATTTTGAAAGAGTTCAAAATAGATCAGCAAAGAAGGAGTTCTTGGCTGTGTTACAAGGTGTGAGTATTGAGTAAGACTCAAGACCTGACCACAGCAGAAGAGAGAGAAAGGACGAAGGTCGTCCCCTATGCTTCAGACGTAGGCTCTACAGTATGCTATGCTGTGTACCACACATGAAGTGTGCCTTTCCATGAGTTGGTCAAGGGGTACAATAGTGATCCGGGAATGGATCACATGACAGCGGTCGAATTTATCCTTAGTATGTAGTGGACTAAGGAATTTTCTCGATTATGGAGGTGAAAAGGAGTTCGTCGTAAAGGGTTACGTCGATGCGAACTTTGACACTAATCCGGATGACTCTGAGTAGTAAACCGGATTCGTATAATAGAGCAGATACTTGAAATGGCTCCAAGTAGCGCGTGGTAGCATCCACAAGATGACATAGATATTCGTAAAGCACACACGGATCTGAAAGGTTCAGACCCGTTGACTAATAACCCCTCTCACAAGCATAACATGATCAAACCAGAACTCATTGAGTGTTAATCACATAATGATGTGAACTAGATTGTTGACTCTAGTAAACTCTTTGGATGTTGGTCGCATGGTGATGTGACCTATGAGTGTTAATCACATGGTGATGTGGACTAGATTATTGACTCTAGTGCAAGTGGGAGACTGTTGGAAATATGCCCTAGAGGCAATAATAAATAGGTTATTATTATATTTCCTTGTTCATGATAATCGTTTATTATCCATGCTAGAATTGTATTGATAGGAAACTCAGATACATGTGTGGATACATAGACAACACCATGTCCCTAGTAAGCCTCTAGTTGACTAGCTCGTTGATCAATAGATGGTTACGGTTTCCTGACCATGGACATTGGATGTCGTTGATAACGGGATCACATCATTAGGAGAATGATGTGATGGACGAGACCCAATCCTAAGCCTAGCACAAGATCGTGTAGTTCGTTTGCTCAGAGCTTTTCTAATGTCAAGTATCAGTTCCTTAGACCATGAGATTGTGCAACTCCCGGATACCGTAGGAATGCTTTGGGTGTACCAAACGTCACAACGTAACTGGGTGGCTATAAAGGTGCACTACAGGTATCTCCGAAGGTGTCTGTTGGGTTGGCACGAATCGAGATTGGGATTTGTCACTCCGTGTAAACGGAGAGGTATCTCTGGGCCCACTCGGTAGGACATCATCATTATGTGCACAATGTGACCAAGGAGTTGATCACGGGATGATGTGAGTTACGGAACGAGTAAAGAGACTTGCCGGTAACGAGATTGAACAAGGTATATGGATACCGACGATCGAATCGCGGGCAAGTAACATACCGGTAGACAAAGGGAAATGAATACGAGATTGATTGAATCCTCAACATCGTGGTTCATCCGATGAGATCATCGAGGACCATATGGGAGCCAACATGGGTATCCAGATCCTGCTGTTGGTTATTGACCGGAGAGTCGTCTCGGTCATGTCTGCGTGTCTCCCGAACCCGTAGGGTCTACACACTTAAGGTTCGGTGACGCTAGGGTTATAGAGATATTAGTATGCGGTAACCCGCAAGTTGTTCGGAGTCCCGGATGAGATCCCGGACGTCACGAGGAGTTCCGGAATGGTCCCGAGGTAAAGATTTATATATGGGAAGTCTTATTTTGGTCGCCGGAAAAGTTTCGCACTTTATCGGTATTGTACCGGGAGTGCCGAAAGGGGTCCGGGGGTCCACCAGCCCCGGGGGGCCACATGGGCTGTAGGGGGTGCGCCTTGGCCTATATGGGCCAAGGGCACCAACCCCAAGAGGCCCATGCGCCAAGAGATAAGATAAACGGAGAGTCCTAAAGAGGGAAGGCACCTCCGAGGTGCCTTGGGGAGGAAGGACTCCTCCCTGGCCGCACCCTTCCTTGGAGGAAGGGCCAAGGCTGCGCCCCCCCCCCCCTCTCTCTTGGCCCTATATATAGTGGGGGGAAGGGAGGGCAGCAGCAATCCAAGCCCTGGCGCCTCCCTCTCCCTCCCGTGACACCTCTCCCTCCCGTTAGTGCTTGGCGAAGCCCTACCGGGATCCCGCTACTTCCACCACCACGCCGTCGTGCTGCTGGATCTCCATCAACCTCTCCTCCCCCCCTTGCTGGATCAAGAAGGAGGAGACGTTGCTGCTCCGTACGTGTGTTGAACGCGGAGGTGCCGTCCGTTCGGCGCTAGGATCATCGGTGATTTGGATCACAACGAGTACGACTCCATCAACCCCGTTCTCTTGCAATGCTTCCGCATCGCGATCTACAAGGGTATGTAGATGCACTCCCCTTCCCCTCGTTGCTAGATTACTCCATAGATTGATCTTGGTGATGCGTAGAAAATTTTGAATTTCTGCTACGTTCCCCAACACGTATATCGTTTCGCACACAAAGGTGACACGTTCCCTCTCGGAACCACGAGGCTTGTTGAGAGAATCTTCGGTTTTGCAAGAGGCTTATACCAAAACTTGTCCCAATTCAGCCAAAAATTATACGTATGAAAACAGGGTTTAGATTATCCCAAACATCTCGCTACCTAGACCAATAATATACTATGATTTGAATTCAACATAAAATGGATACAAATATTTGAATTGGAGAGCGTATGGTACATGTAGTTCATAGTGAAATATGGTTACTGGTATATGTATGTTTTTTGTTATCAAGATAATATTTAAATTATTGTATAACTTGACAACAATCGTATTCAAATAAGGAAAATTTATTCAAATTTAGTCCATATGGTAGACGACAATATATATGTTCACATGGTGGAGTAAAATGTTCATATATGATGAAGATCAAAATGTACGACTACATCAATTGTAAACCGCAAGGTCACCTAACGATATATTCGAATTCAACATAACGTGGATTCAAATATTGAAATTCGAGATCATGGCATCTGTAATCATATAAAAAGGGACATTACTCTTTCTTTGGGGGAATTGATTTGTTTTTTGTTGTTGTTGAGGGAAGTGCGAATCGATTTGGTACTGTGCAGGGTAATCTTGTTCTCCCGATTTTTTTTACATTTTTCTTGTAGTTTTTTCAATGGCATCTATAGCAATATAGTAAAAGGGGACATGACTCTCTTGTGTCTTGTATGAATTGTTTTTTTACACGTTAAGTTTGTTCTGCCAAACAAGGAATCCGCACCTTGTTATCCCGAAATTTTCAAGCTCGAGTATCTTTTGTCTCACCTGCTTTGAAACTCCCGCTTCTTCAACCCGCGCCGCGCCTTGTTATCCCAAAATTTGGACGCGCGCGAGAACTCCCTCCTCATCCGAAATCGCTCCCACAGCCCAGACACGCGAAATCCCCCTTCTACCCCTCAGCCGGAAATGAAGCTCCACGTCGCGGTGTCAAAACCGGTGGGGGTACGCTGGTAACTTACCCTACATTTCAGACAAGCGCGTCCCTAAGCTTGGCTCCCCCTCCCCCTTTGCCCCCCCCCATTCGTACACCGAGGCCGCCGAAACCCGCGAAACCCCACGCTCCTCCGTTGGCCTCCCGACCGCCGCCCCGCCGGAGACTCTTCCCCGACTACGTCGTCCACCGCAACAGCTCGCCGTCCCTCATCCACCGCACCGGATGAGGATCCGTTGTCGATCTCGTCGTCCCGCCGGATCAGCCGCCCCGTCCTCCACCTCCAAGGAGCTGCCCTGATGTTTGCCTCGTCTATCGCGCCACCTCAATCCCCATAGCGCCGTCTTGACCTGCCCCACCGGAACCGCAGCACCCTCACCAATTCCTCCGATGAAGCCGAGGCCAACTCGGCGCCACCAAGGAGGTTCTGCACTCACCGCTGCATTTTATCTTTTATTCGATCTCACGGGGCTGCCGGTGCTCGATACCGAGCAGACATGGCGTGTCTCCATCGACGGCGCCGTCGTCGGCCACATCATCCACGGCGTCTCTCCCCCATGTCGTTGCTTCCTCGGCGGCGACTTCCACAACGGCACTAGCTGCAGCTGCTCCGGCTCTCGCTCGCGCTGCGGCTCTGTTCTTGTTGTCGGTCACGCTGCTGCACTGCTCCTGCTTTCATTCATGCTGCTGCTCTACTCTTGCTCTCGCTTGTGCTACTGTTGCTGTTGCACGACCTCCGGCAGCTATAGGAGTTGCTGCTTTAGCACTCGCTCGCGGTGCTACTGCACGACTTGCTCTCTGCTAGTGCGTTCCCTGCTCGAGCGTCTGCTGATTTAGATCACTGCTTCTCTGCTACTAGTGCTCGAATGCCCTAAACATATATTGCAATGCTCTGTTACTAGTTCAATCAGTTTCGACAGTACAATTCAGTTTCGACTGTGAAGTTCATTTTCTTCAGTTAAGTTCAGAGTGAACAGTACTTACAGCATCTGTCGGAGCGGTCGTGGCGTGGCTGATGCGTTTTACATCTACTCCCTCCGTTCCGAAATATTTGTCTTTCTAAAATTTCAAATGGACTACAACATACGGATGCATGTAGACACATTTTAGAGTGTAGATTCACTCACTTTGCTTCGTACGTAGTCACTTGTTGAAATATCTAGAAAGACAAATATTTAGGAACGGAGGGAGTAGCACTTTTTGGTGATGTATTTTACATCATCTATTGCAGATGATATTAGGGTCCCACTTCAGATTAACGTTGTCTGTCTTGTCATGCTTCAGCCTCGTCGCCGTACACCTTAGCGGAGCTGCTCCAACGACGGAACCGTCCATCACAGCGGAGCAGTACCCTCGGCGCCGTTTCCAGAGGCCTCAGATCTTCTTCCCTGCCTCCGACAGTCACACCAGCATCATCACCATCCTCCACGTCCAACCCAATGATGCTGAGGTCCACAAGGCTATGCCAAAGAGGTTGTACACTCGTCGCATCACTTTGTTTCTCCATTCCTCTGTTCTTCCAATTCATGTGAGCCAAACACCCAGGTTGACTGAAATCCTATGTTTCCAAATGCTCTGTTTTGCACGTGCATTCCTATCCTATTCCTGTGTTTTTCCTGTCCCTGCGTTTATAGAATCCTCCAATTCTAAGGAGCCCTTACAGATTTACTTCATTTTCAGATAGGCGTCAAAGAAAACTCTGTGTGTTATGTCCTGCTCCTGCCGTGCCGTCATCCACCCCACCTAAGGTGCACCATCGACAGAAGCGTTCACTGCAGCAGAGATCCCCCCTGCAGACTTCCTTTCGCCGCCTCAGATCATCTTCCCCGTTGCCGGCAGCCACGCCAACTGCATTACCATCATCGACTGAGCAGATGAACCTGAGGACTACACAGTTCCGGAAGAGAGGTCGCAGTCTTTCGTGTTTGCTTACGTTATACATCGGTTATTATTACCTGCTACTTTATCGTTCAATCTTGAGTTTTGAATTGCCCATGGGTCTCATATCGAGCCAGCAACGAATAGTATCTGTCTACTATCTGGTTCATCTGGGGTCTTCTATGTGGTTCATGTTGGGTGGGCAACAAACAATAGATGATCCATTGTCTATCTTTTTAAACTGAAGCTATAATCTACCTGCTATCATTAGTTTTGGATCCATCCACTCGTTTGCTACCATCAGTCTTGATTTTTGCATGCACCCCTTAGGCCTTACAAAATCTAACTATTTTTTTATTATGCATGTCAGATATTGTACACAATCGTACTGAACATGTAGAGAAAAAGAGAAGACCGTTGCGTGCGAATATAATGTCATGCAGACGCCGCTCCATGGTGGGCGAAGTGCCCCCCCCTCCTGCATTTCCAGATTGTATTCCAGAGGAAGATAACTGTTCAGATGGAGATTCAGAAGGAGCCGACCACGCCTGTTTACCACCTGAGGTGTTTGCTCTAACCTGGCATGCTGATGTTGGTCATATCATGCATATGGCGCCTTGCATTGCTTACATTATACATCTTATATGTCATCAGCTTAGTTTAGATTTGCTTTGTGTGAATGCCACCTGTTTGGTTTCTATATCATACTCCCACCATTCCTAAATATTTGTCTTTTTAGAGATTTCAACAAGTGACTACATACGGAACAAAATGAGTGAATCTACACTCTAAAATATGTCTATATACATCCGTATGTGGTAGTCCATTTGAAATCTCTAAAAAGACAAATATTTAGGAACGGAGGGAGTATATGGGAATTATGCAATGCCATCTTCTTTAGCCAGGCATCATATACGTGAATCATGCAATGCCATCCTGTTTAGCCAGTCATCGTATATGTGAATTGTATTGTGCCATATTTTTTTCCATAATGTATTCCATTTGTCAACAATGTTTATACATTCATCTACTCTTCCTGTGCATCAGCCATTTGAGTCGGTCATGGGAAAATCTGGAGTGAAAACAAGGTCTTCTGAGCAGTCAGTGCTACCTGTCGATGCAGATTTCTTGCTGGTTACAGATAGCTCCTCAGAGGAGGATTCAGAGAGAGATGACCAGTCGTATCCCCCCCCCCCCGAGGTGCATGCTCTAACTTGGCTGGGTTATATTGCTCATATCATGCATATGGTGTCTTGCATTGCCATGCCATCTGCTTAGATTAGACATGCTTTGTGTGAATGCCTCCTGTTTGCTTTCTATATCAGATATGTGAATTATGCAATGCCATGTTTTTCAGCCAGTTATCATATATGTGAATTATGCACCGCCATGGAGCCAGGCATCATATATGTGAATTATCTCATGCCATCTTTTTTTCATTACGTATTCCATTTGTCGACAATCTGTGTATATTGAACTACTCTTCATGTGTATCAGCCATTTGAGCCGGTTATGGAAAAATCTGGAGTGAAAACAAGGTCTTCAGAGCAGGCAATGGTACCTGTTGAAGCATATATCTCGATGGTTACAGGGAGCTCCTCAGAGGAGGATTCAGAGACAGATGACCAGTCCTATATCCCACCTGAGGTGTATGCTCTAAGTTGCAATGTTTATATTTCTCATATGATGCATATGGTGTCTTGCATTGCTTAGTTTAGACATCATATGCACAATATTGAATTCTATCTGCTTAGTTTAGAGATCATACATGCGAGTGCCAGCTGCTTAGTATATGAATCAATTATGTCAATTATATCATGCCATCCTGTATACTTAGACAACATGTATGTGAATTATTTCATCCCAACCTATTTTAGAAAGACATCATATAGTTTTGTCATGTCATCCTGTTTAGGTACTCATCATATGTTGAATTATGCCATTATATCCTGTTAAGTTATCCATCATATATCTGAAACTGTGTCATGCTATCCTGTTTAGTTAGGCATCATATATGTGAAATTGTGTCATGTTGTCCTGTTTGGTTAGACAACATATATGTGAATTACCACATCTGTCTATCATACAATGTCTGTACGTTCAATTTCTTTTCTTGTTTATCAGCCATTTGAATTGGAGGGGGTGATGGCAGTATCTAAGGGAGCAAAAACCCGTTCTTCACAAAAGACAGTGCTACCCGTCGATGCAGATAGAACCATGGTTGTACTGGCCCACAAACTAGCCCCACCACACATAATCGAGACTCTTCCAGATTGCACACTTACACCGTTGGGCAGAGAACCAGCTACAACCCATCTAACCGCAACCCCAGCGGATAGTAACCCACTTATAGTTGACAAAGCACCATGTCCACCACAGAGTACCCCCACACGAGCAGTTTGTAAAGCTACTGCAGTGCCCAAAGCATGAAGACCACCACAGCTAACCCAAACTCCACGTTTAAAGCAGAAGAGCAACTGTTCTCAGGTCAGATTCCGTAGCTATGGTCCATACTCCTTTGCTGTTGCATCACTGTATTTACTCATACCAACTACTTTCGAATTTGAAGGATCCAATTGAAACTCCAATGGCGCAACAGGTATGTTTTAAACCTATTTCTTTAACTGGATTGTTGTTCTAACTTCTTGCTCTATGTTGATTTCAGTTTAAGTTGTATAAACAGTTATGTTCTCATGTGATGCACATTACAAGTGCTGCCAATGCTGTGTAGTTTCTCACACTTATATTCTGTCTATGCTGTTGTGTCTTAAAAATATATGAGTTGAACTGTGTCTCTATCTTGATTAGGGAACATAAACTAGAATGATATGGACAATACAGTGACCATAGTACATAGATATATGTTTGTTTCATGTTGTTATCCTGTCCACCTTACTACTGAACCGGTTTACCAAAATGAGTTTCGTATACTACAAGCTAAACCTGTGATGTGTCTGCTTGTTTCTCTTGTAGTATGCAAACAGAATATTGGAGAAGAGCACCCCACTATGCAATGGTAGAGAAAGTAATGCAGATAAGGTTCAAGATAGTGAGACAACCCTGTTGGTCTCCAAGAAAGGTGATAAAAACGATCTTGTAGACAGTGAGAAAACCCCACAGTCCTGCGTTGATGTAGTGTTCGAGTTACTGGCCAGTACCGCTGGCACAAGCTCTTCGAACTCGCTGCCTGAATCACTTCGGCTTCTTCAGTCTCAGCTACAAGCTGAAAGGCATCAGTCAGCTGTGCTGCGGCAAGAAGCCGAAGGACTGAGGAAGTCCCTGCAGAATTCAGATGCGTACTTTCTTGTGCAACAGCAAGCGCTGGAGGATTTAAGCGCCAAACAAGAGAAAGTTAATAAGCTTGCTAAGCATCTTGCCAGCATTATGGGTACCCAGGATATTGTTTCTTGAACTCTTCTGAAGTGGTTTCAGTTCTGGACTTGTTTTGCTGCGGCGTTTATATGCTGCTTTGTTCCCTATATTTGCACTGGTGGCGAACTTTGATGCCCAGTGGATGTAATATGTGTAATAGCCGTGATAGCCTAGCATAAGTTGCTTGCTTATTTATTTCCTTGTTGTCTTGTTTATTTGTTTGCTTGTAGTCAGTGCAGTTCTTTTTCCGCGGTTTGCTAGTGGCTGCAATAACCTATTTTTTAAAACTAGGCCACAATAACCATGGGCTAATATTTACTGTAGTGACACTGGGCCTCCTACGGGCCGTAGAAACAGTGGGCCTTCTACGGGCCGTAGAAACAGTAGGCCTTCTACGGGCCGTAGAAACAATGGGCCTTCTACGGGCCGTAGAAACAATGGGCCTTCTACGGGCCGTATCATCAATGGGCCTTATACGGGCCGTATGATCGATTGGCCAAACATGGGCCAATAACAGGCCGCATTATGGCCGTAAACGGGCTAGAGTTGGAATCGTCCGTTCATGGGCCGACCATAACGGGCCATCGTTAATAGGCCGTATTTGATGACGCTATGAAAACGGCCCAACGTATTAACGGACCACAAACGGGCCGACTGTAACCACGGGCTGAATTTGGCCCACAAGCAGAAAATGACAGTAACGGGCCGTAAGTAAACGAATGCTGGAAATGAGCCCAAGAATAAATGGGCTCTGAGAAGGCCGAAAGATAACATGGGCTGGAAACGGCCCAACGGAATAACGGGCCGTTAATGGGTATAAAGTGATACACTGTTCATTACGGGCCAGTTTCACCACGGGCCGTTAATGGGTGTAAAGTGATACACTGTTCATTACGGGCCAGTTTCACCACGGGCCGTTAATAGGCCAAGAGTTACATAGGGCCTCATATGGGCCGAAAGACGTCATGGGCCATACATGGGCCAGAAGTGAAAACGGGCTGGAATCATATTGGATGGCCCAGATGACGCTACTGGGCCTAATTCGGATAGGGCGTAACGGGCCTTGGGTTAGCGGGCTGTAAATGGGCTATATGCGAACAGGCCGTTAACAGGCTTTCCATGGGCCGGCCCGCCACCTTTTGACCAAGTCAAACGGGCCGGCCTTTTCACATGAATGGGCCTCTGTTGGGCCGTGCCACGTGTCGACGTATCATAGGCGCCTTCTGTCCAATGAGTGGATGACATCTGTCCCAACGATGAGCCGACACGTGTTTCCTCCAGCCAATGATGATTTTACACGTGGAAAATCCCCATTGGTCGGGGCTGTTAACGGGTTATCGGATCCAAAACCCGACCCGGTAGCTTAACGGCGTTCCGTTACGGTGGATGCCACGTGTCGGTCACCCTTGACGAAAGCACTTCTGTGACGCGCGATTTATCGTCATGGAAGTGCACACTTCCGTGATGATAATTTTGGTAATGTCATGGAACACTTCTACGACAACACAAGTATGACTATCTTGATTCTGTCATAAAATCGTCATGGATGTACATGCATGACAAAAAACGCGACCTACTGTGACAAACACGTATCATCACGGAAGTGTATTTTTTTGTAGTGTGAACATCACTATGTTGATCATATCTACTATATGATTCACGTTCGACCTTTCGGTCTCAGTTTTCCGAGGCCATATCTGCATATGCTAGGCTCGTCAAGTTTAACCCAAGTATTCTGCGTGTGCAAAACTGGCTTGCACCCGTTGTATGTGAACGTAGAGCTTATCACACCCGATCATCACGTGGTGTCTCGGCACGACGAACTGTAGCAACGGTGCATACTCAGGGAGAACACTTGTACCTTGAAATTTAGTGAGGGATCGTCTTATAAATGCTACCGCCGTACTAAGCAAAATAAGATGCATAAAGGATAAACATCACATGCAATCAAAATAAGTGATATGATATGGCCATCATCATCTTGTGCCTTTGATCTCCATCTCCAAAGCACCGTCATGATCACCATCGTCACCAGCTTGACACCTTGATCTCCATCGTAGTATTGTTGTCGTCTCGCCAACTATTGCTTCTACGACTATCGCTACCGCTTAGTGATAAAGTAAAGCAATTACATGGCGATTGCATTTCATACAATAAAGCGACAACCATAAGGCTCCTGCCAGTTGCCAATAACTTTTACAAAACATGATCATCTCATACAACAATTTATATATCATCACGTCTTGACCATATCACATCACAGCAAGCCTTGCAAAAACAAGTTAGACGTCCTCTACTTTGTTGTTGCAAATTTTACGTGGCTGCTACGGGCTTCTAGCAAGAACCGTTCTTACCTACGCATCAAAACCACAACGATTTTTCGTCAAGTGTGTTGTTTTAACCTTCAACAAGGACCGGGCGTAGTCAAACTCGATTCAACTGAAGTTGGAGAAACAGACACCCGCTAGCCACCTGTGTGCAAAGCACGTCGGTAGAACTAGTCTCATGAACGCGGTCATGTAATGTCGGTCCGGGCCGCTTCATCCAACAATACCGCCGAATCAAAGTAAGACGTTGCTGGTAAGCAGTATGACTATTATTGCCCACAACTCATTGTGTTCTACTCGTGCATATAACATCTACGCATAGACCTGGCTCGGATGCCACTGTTGGGGAACGCGGTATTTCAAAAAATTTACCTACGATCACGCAAGTTCTATCTAGGAGATGCATAGCAACGAGCAGGGAGAGTGTGTCCACGTACCCTCGTAGACCGAAAGCGAAAGCGTTTAATAACGCGGTTGATGTAGTCGAACGTCTTCGTGATCCAACCGATCCAAGTACGGAACGTACGGCACCTCCGCGTTCAGCACACGTTCAACTCGATGACGTCCTCGATCTCTTGATCCAGCTGAGGACGAGGGAGTGTTCTGTCAGCACGACGGCATGGCGACGATGATGATGAAGTTACCAGCGCAGGGCTTCGCCTAAGCACTACGACGATATGACCGAGGTGTGTAACTGTGGAGGGGGGCACCGCACACGGCTAAGAGAGGACTTGGTCTGCCTTTGGGGTGCCCCCATCCCACGTATATAAAGGAGGGGGGAAGAGGAGGTCGGCCCTAGAGGGGGCGCGCCAAGGGAGGAGTCCTACTTGGACTCCCGGTCCAAGTAGGATTCGGCCCCCCCTTTCCTATTCCAACTAGGAGAAGGAGGGAAGGAGGAAGAGGAGAGAACGAAGGAGGGGGGCGCCGCCCCCACCCCTTTTCCAATTCGGATTGGCAAGGGGGCGCGCTACCTCCTGGCCGGCCCTCTCTCTTCCACTAAGGCCCATGGTGGCCCATTAACCTCCGGGGGGTTCCGGTAACCCCGGTACTCCAAAACTCATCCGAATCAACCCGAACCATTCCGGTGTCCGAATGTAACATTCCAATATATGAATCTTTAACTCTCGACCATTTCGAAACTCCTCGTCATGTCTGTGATCTTATCTGGGACTCCAAACAAACTTCGGTTCATCAAATCACATAACTCATAATATAAATCGTCATCGAACGTTAAGCGTGCAGACCCTACGGGTTCGAGAACTATGTAGACATGACCGAGACACATCTCCGGTCAATAACCAATAGTGGAACCTGGATGCTCATATTGGTTCCTACATATTCTATGAATATCTTTATCGGTCAAACCGCATAACAACATGCGTTGTTCCCTTTGTCATCGGTATGTTACTTGCCCGAGATTCGATCGTCGGTATCATCATACCTAGTTCAATCTCGTTACCGGCAAGTCTCTTTACTCGTTCCGTAATGCATCATCCCACAACTAACTCATTAGTCACGTTGCTTGCAAGGCTTATAGTGATGTGCATTACAGAGAGGGCCCAGAGATACCTCTCCGATACTCGGAGTGACAAATCCTAATCTTGATCTATGCCAACTCAACAAACACCATCGGAGACACCTGTAGAGAATCTTTATAATCACTCAGTTACGTTGTGATGTTTGATAGCACACAACGTGTTCCTCCGGTATTTGGGAGTTGCATAATCTCATAGTCAGAGGAACATGTATAAGTCATGAAGAAAGCAATAGCAATAAAACTAAGTGATCATTATGCTAAGCTAGCGGATGGGTCTTGTCCATCACATCATTCTCTAATGATGTGATCCCGTTCATCAAATGACAACACATGTCCATGGCTAGGAAACTTAACCATCTTTGATTAACGAGCTAGTCAAGTAGAGGCATACTAGGGACACTTTGTTTTGTCTATGTATTCACACATGTATCAAGTTTCTGGTTAATACAATTCTAGCATGAATAATAAACATTTATCATGATATAAGGAAATATAAATAACAACTTTATTATTGCCTATAGGGCATATTACCTTCATTCACCGTGTGGGATGTACATACGAACTGAAACAATTGGGTTTCGATGCCCTGCCAGATCGCACACGAGCTCATTTTGCCCCAGCCTGTGAGCCAAGAGGGCCTATCCCCGACGGTTTCTGGGTCGTGTGGGAAGGACCACCCTATCGCCCACACTCACTTGGCGACAGTTCCAAATGCCGTCGCAGAAAGGGGTTAAAAACTGTTTGTATAGCACCTCGCCGTACCAGTGCACCCACACACCCTAGCCCCATTTATCATCCCATATTCATAGCCATCACCGCCATCATCATCGGAACCATTCTCTATGAGTTACCCATACTTGTAATCGGTGCATCACAATCGGAAAATATTGTAAAACAATTTATCAATCGAGCATTCATCTTTATGACGTCTTCAATGATTTCTTGTTGTGATCCGATTGTGGAGCGTGAGTAGATCATTTAGGCAATGAGTTGAGGTAAGGTCTTGCAACCTTAATTATGTATTTGTGCACGGTATCATTGGGATGACTTTCCTTGATTGACGTTATTTTGTATGTGTGATTCACAATGGAGTTGTCTTTTGTCTTCTTCTCGTTCAAGGCCCTGCAGGTACTCAGGCTCCCCGAGATTGATCAAGGAGAAGGTAAGAAGCGAGGATGCATGGAATGCTATTCAGAGATCCAGTGACAGAAAGGATTAGTATGGTAGTGGAAGGCAATTCCTTGGGGATAAATGAGGTGTAGTCATTAAACACTCAATGCTTTTGTCTTGGCCTGGACTAATTCTTAATAACCGAGGTAATCCCGCGTGAAGATAAGGGCCAGTGGTTGGACAACTGTCTCTCAATGGAGGTCATGATAGGTCAGGACGTACTTTGGACATATTCCCCACTTCATCATGCTAAGAAAAAAAATACAAGGTTGTGATAGTAATACCTCATTACATGCCTATTTCCATACAATTGTGTACATTCCAAAAGGTTGTTAAAGGTCCGGCTAAAAAACTAGAATTTATTGCAAGAACATAACTTGTTTGAGTCTTTGTCGTAGTGCACATCCTCTCGTGGGTTCGATATCAAGGGTTACTTCTTGGGGAAAAGGTAAGGAGACTTTCTGCTATCCAAACCGAATCTCAAAGGGTCATCATTACCCAACTGTCTTGGGCAGCTATCGAATTCTTCTTATCAATACTGCTCGGAAGTTTGGATTAGTAAGCGCTACCATGTTGCCAGCCATCTTGGGCAATTGTTGGGCTATTGCGGTGATGACCCAAATATGTGTTGTAATGACCGTTCTCGTGGCTTCTGATTTATTTGCCGGTTTTCATGCAAAGATTCAAAAGACTATTTATCACAACTTAAATCAGAGACATTAACCTGACTTGTTTATGCATGTGTATGTTATGCCTTTTGTTTTGTTGTATGCTATGGTTATTCTATGCTTGTGTACATTCAAATTACTCACCTGGCTTTTTGTGCCAGATGCCAAAGATGATGATTATTACTATTCTGAGGATGTTGAGTTTGAGCACTAGAATTGTGTCCCAGCTAGGTCCCTTTGGGATGGAGCCCTCACCGCCATCGTTATTCCGATGTGTATTTTGCTGCTAGACTTTGAGGCCTTGTAAGATCAGTTATGTACATATTGCTGCCACACGGGTAGTGCCACCTTCACCTCGCTAAGTGTTGTACCATAAAACCTCTCACCGGAGCCGGGCACAACTT
Source organism: Triticum aestivum (assembly GCF_018294505.1). Classification (NCBI taxonomy): domain Eukaryota; kingdom Viridiplantae; phylum Streptophyta; class Magnoliopsida; order Poales; family Poaceae; genus Triticum; species Triticum aestivum. The sequence continues at coordinate 100,178,525 of NC_057814.1, read as the reverse complement.
GTTGTAGTACACAGTGGGGAAGTCGTCGTGCTAAGGCCCCATAGGATCGACGCACCATAACAACAATCGCCGCCGATGAAGAGAAGCTTAGATCGGAAGAATCCAACCTGAAGACACAAGAACAAAGAGGAACAAAGACCGGATCCGAGCAGATCCACCAAGACAATCACCGACCGTGGGATACACACCTCCACACGCCCTCCGACGATGCTAGACGCACCACCGGGACGGGGACTAGGCGAGGAGAGGCTAGCTCAATGGCACAATCCTAGCGATGACATGCATGGACATGATGGAGGGGCATTCATGCAACATAGAGAACATTAGATATGATGACCGAGGTAGCCGTCTACGAGATACCAACATCCACACTCATATGATTGTCAAAACAGATAAATGAATGTCCAAACCTCAGTCAAATGAGATTTCTCAAGTTCCAACCGACCAAACTTAGTGGATTATCATATCCTGAAGATCGCCCCTTCATTTATCGTGTGTGTAAAGTAATATTTTATGTGTTTTGTCACATGTATATAAGAGACTCAACCAACGTGACCAGAAAAAACCCAGTAACTTCTGTTATGATGCATAATCTAAAAAAACATGTATATAAGTAGTACACATGGCCGCATTTTCTTCTTCTTTCACAAACAATGTTGATCTTATTGGTGTCGTTTTAGTTCACTTAGATGTTTCCGAAAAGACCATATGACCGCATTTCTGTGAATTGAGGACCACATTTTCCATCTTCAGTGATCATGATGGTATGAAGTAGAGAGCAATTCACTCTATCCTTCACTATATTTTTTTTACGATAAGGCCTTCATGTCTAGCTTTATTGACTCAAATCAAACTTACATCGTTTGCTAACAAAGGAATAATAAAGCTAAGAGGTGTATCCAACCACAAAGTCGGTGGATCACTCCTCCCACTCATGAGCAACCATGTCCAACTCCCTATTACAATGTTCTGTCCTTAACTAACTTACCTAAAAGAACGTCGTTTTTGGGAACTGCTGTAACTATTTTAACTTTGTTTAGAGGAAGAACTCAATAAAATGCGCCATAATAGCTTTCACTAAAAGAAAAGAAAAAACTTTGTTTAGAGGAACCTTGATACTGGGCCAGATATTTTCTATTATTCTCATAATTTCCTTCGGCCCATTCAATGCCTCTCCGATTCTCCCCTCAAGCCCAGTAATCAACCCGTCACTACGTTCTCCCTCAAACAGATCCGCTTCTGTTCTCACCTCGCAGCGCCGCACCACGGAACCACGCCGGCCGGCGAGCACCACCGGCATCCAGGCGGCGGCTAAACGGAAAGCGGCGAAGGTAGGTAATCTCCTTCCCCTCCGTTCCAGTCCCCAATCGCTGAATCCATTCGCCCGCTCGAAAAAAAAAAATGAAACGTCTCGCCCCACGCCTCCCAGGCGGGAGAGGCGAGCGGAGCGCTGTCTTAGACGACCCGTCCGTTAGTCTCCGGCGACTCGTCCGTCTCGTCCTCCTCCTCCTCACGAGTGTGTCGTCGTACCCGGCGACGCCTCCTCCTGCGGCAGCATCCGCTAGTCCTCTTCCTTCTCCCACGAGGCCACGACGGCATGGTTTTTAGGTTTAGGGGATTTCGCCCATGGCATGCCTCCCGTGCAGGGCGCAGGCCTCCGCCTCATCCAGAGTCAATTTAGCAGAGAACAAGGCCGATCAATTTGTTCCTCGTGCTTTGTTTTCTGAATTTGTCCTGAATTTTATCATACATCTCGCGATGTGAGTCTGATGGAGTGTTTTTTTTTCGAAGATTATCTGAGAAAATGTTTGTTAGTTGGAGACTAGTGCGTGTATGGTGTATGTTGTATATGGCCCCGTGTTCTATTCGACTGCTGCTGGCAAATCAAAGAGAAACATATCATGGAAGAGAGATAACTTTTTGTTTGGGAAACTCAAGGAGAAATGAAATTAATTAAGTTGATCTTAAAGTCGATGTGGTAGTATCCTCAGACTGTGCATCTTGGATTGTTGATTAATTACTTGTCCTGGAGACTGCTGCACTTTGTATCTTCTTGGTTCCTCACTGATTCTGCTAAATGACTTAGCAGGGGAGCTTTGTAATCTTTAAATTAGAAGAGCTAGTCTGAACTTGTTTGCTGCGGCTCACCAACCTCCATTTTGATGGAAAGCCATCCTTACTTTTTTTTAGTTATTCATTTTGTGCTTCTGCTTCGGTTTGCTTTAGTTTTTGTCTTTAGAAGTCCTATGCTATGTAGTCACTAACATTAGGGGGGAAATTATCATGCATACCCATCATTGTTTTCTGGATCAACCATATCATCAGCTACATCACCACCTTCAGATTGAGTTTGATGAGACCACTAGCTGCCTGCTGCTGGTGGTCCTTTTCTTGAAAAAAAAATAGCAGTCGTTATGCTCATGCTTTTAGGAAGAAGGAATTATCTTCAATTTTTTTCTAAAACTCTGAAATGGTAGCTTTGTAGCTACCAGAATAGCAACCCTGTAGTGGTGCTCTTGTATTTCTATTTTCACCTGTGCACAGATTAATTTACTAAACTATGTCTGTTGTATATCTATATGTTTGATGGCATCCATCACCAGGACTAGTTGATGAAATCTTGCTTGTAGAGTTTAGAGTAAACTCTTTTCTTTTAGTTTGTCTCCATGTGACCACAGGCTTAAAATAATGTAACATGGAATTCTTGTTTGTTGGTATGGACTCTAAACATGCAAGCGTCAAGCATCATGACTCTTGATACTTGCCCTATGTTTTATCTTATTAAGGCTAACAATATGTTTTTTGTAAGGTGCATAGGATTTGGAAGGACGAGAACTTGTTCACATTTTCCCCCTTGTGCAAAGAATTTGATTGGAATGCAGCTCCGCATCTTTATAGCATATATTCAGGAAAACAGAAGGCATCTGAGTAGCAGAATGGTTCATTAATCCTTGGTAGTGTTTTGCTCTGTTCCTGGATAGGACAGCTGCGCACAGGAGTAGAGGGGTATTTTCATCATTTCGTTTATTTACCCCTGGGGAAGGATAATCGTTGGATTTCCTAAAGATCTAAAGCATGTGTCTTAAGAGTCTTGTAGTTCTTGTCACCTGCGTTTTTTTGGCTTCCGCAGATCATAAGAATTCACAATTCTCAACTACCTAAAAGCATGTTAATTTATTTTCGAGTACTTGTGATAATTTAGTTGTATCGGTATGTCTAGTGCAACTGGCAAAGGCTAACCCAACTCTATCTACCACTGTACTTGTGTGAGCTAAAAGAGCTTTTGCTCCATTGTTTATACTCTTCATGAATCTAAATGGAGCAGCATGGTATTTGAATTATAATGGCTATGATTTGATTGTCTTCGATATGCTGTATGGAGATCGATTCTGATTAGCATTTACGTATAGGCAGTTTCAGGATGGGTACCGAGGAGTCTAAAGATATGCTGAAGAATGCGGACTGGAAAACAGTGAGTGGTCCAGTGATTACTGAGTCAAGCCAGCCAATTGTTAAGAAGCGTCTTCCAAAGAAAATCAGACAAGTCCCCGAGTGTTACTTTCTGCCCCGGCGATCTCTACCTTCTGCATTGGCAATCTATGGTGCTGTTTGTGCCGCTGGAGTTGGTGCAGGAATGTTGCTTGAGGTTTGGATAAACAAAAAGATCAAAGGTATAATCCTGCATTTCATGGCCGAACCTTGGAGTAGTCACTTAGCATAAGAAAACTACTCGATCTTGAAATTTGAGATGACTGTGCCATGGAAATCATGCATATCTATTTGCTTCATCGATTCTGTTTTACCGCATCATCCTCTTACTTTTTGTTGATTGCTGCATGCAGAGGATGGTGGCGTTGTCTGGGAGATGGGCAAATGATGCTCATGCACCTTGAGTTGGTAACAATCTGTTTTGGGATACCCACTCTTATGCTGCTTAATTAAGCTATACCGCAGAAATAAGCGTAGATTTGTTGTTTCAGACTATCTGTTGACGTCGTGACAAAAGCAAACAATGTTTTCCAGTGTATTGTCACAACATTGTCCCTGTGTTTCTGACTTGGTTGTACAAGCTGTGTGATGCTTCAAACTTTATACAGTATTAGGCAAGCAAGCTGAAAACTAGTCATCAACGCATCTGCAGTTTTCACTGGTAAGAATAACCTGAAACTTTATCTGAAGGTAGTTGCACGTCGTGATCAAAATAGTATGCCATGATTAATCTATCTCCAAGTTTGCGTTCTCCATTTATTTAGTTTATATCATGATGAAGTCGGCAGAAATTGTGCCCTCCCTATAATATTGGCAGCAGAAGGTGTTTGGTGATCAATAAAGGCAACAATATAATACAGAAAATTTCGAAGTAGTGCTATGCCATATACAGTTAGTTGGCCTATGCTGTACTGGAGACATATGATAGAAATTCGCATGCTCAAAAAGACAGATGCTTACTCATTTGCGGATTCAATTATGAGCCTGGGCTCATCTGCACCTGATGAACTTACAAGAATTGCCGAAAATAAATAAAAAACTGATTTTTTAATGCAACATGCTTAAGTGTGCTAGTTGTGTGCAAAATTTTGTGCGTAAATAACATTCGAGGAGCTCATGGCAAAAAAGAAAATGAGCTCTGAACAGTGCTGTTTTCAAAATTTTCTCACATGCCCGAAATTTGTCTTTTTGCCGAGAGCTACTAAAATATTCAAACTCCACGAAATTTGGCACGGGCATCACACACATATCATCTTGCATTTTTCAGATTTTTTTGACTTTTTTGCTATTTTAAACGATTTTACTGGGAGCATCTGCACTCGAGAGCCAAAACGACACGTCTTTATTATCAGTAGGAAAATGTTGCTTGGGTGGCATCCTTGTTCCGCTTGGGAGATGAGTGTGTTGGCTTGGAGCAGATGGACCATGTCGGGCCGCGGAGCAGATGGATGTCGGGGTGGCGGCGCCGAGGGTTTCGGTGGACCATGTCGGGCCGCGGAGCAGATGGATGTCGGGGTGGCGGCGCCGAGGGTTTCGGCAGCATTGAGAGCATTGATCTTGTATCATGTGGGCAATGAGGTTGCTTTCGGTGTTGGTTCTCGACGTCACAATTGGCGTAGCCTATGTGGAGTGCCTACTTCTTGATCTTTTCAGTCTGTTCTAGGTCTGCTCCTCCCATAGCAGATATGACTTCTTCTCCCCATCAGTGATGGGAGGCCAACCGGTATGGTGGAGCGGGTCCCCCATTGGTTTGTGTTGGTGCGGTTGGCGCTTCTTGTTGTGTTGTCATTGAGTTTGGGCTTGTCCCTTATTGGATGGAGGTGTCGAGTGGGCTTGGCCCCGAGGGTGTATTGGGTTTTGCCTAGTTTTCCCTAATTTACCGGGCGACAAATCTTTTTTTATTAGTGAAACGGGCAAACATTTGCCTTTCTTAAGAAAAAAGGAAGTTGGAAAGCATTCGAGAAACTTGTGACCAGTTTGTTTTACTTAGAAAAAAATCTCACATGAGATTGTCCTCATTCCCACCTTTCAGAAAGTGTTTTGCAGTCTCCTGTCCTCTTCGTTTCCGGGACTTCATTTCTCTGAAGCGCTGCTTTGTTTCTGCTGAATGCTGATACGCCCGATATCTTTTCTCAAACAAAGCCAAAGTCTGGCCTTTCTATATGGGCGCACTTGCAAAAACATAGAAATCCAGCGTTTTAGAGCGTGTTTGGTTGCCCGCATCGAGCCCAACCAGGCCCGCGCGGGATGAGTGTGAGCTGTTTGGTTGCCTAGTTTTACTATTGGGCCTGCATAGCATGATGTTTAAAGCAGCTCTGGGCCTGCCTCGCTGGAAACGTATGAATCGGCAGTTTCTCCAGGGCCAGGCCTGAGCGGTGCACGTGGGCGGGCGCAGCTGCACGCGCGCGGCCACCCTCGAGAAGCCGCGTTGCTTCCCGAAGCACCGGCAGTTATTAGCCTCACCGCCCCTCACCGCTCCCTCTCCCCACTCTTCCCCACTCTCACCGGCGGCGGCGGATCGGAGCAGAGGAAGAAGACCACCGGACTCCATCACCGGCGGCAGCGGATCGGAGCAGAGGAAGAAGACCGGACTCCATCAATGGCGGTAAGCACTTCTCTCTCTTCGACATGCACGCTAGATTCGATCCACGGCAGAGGGGAATGGGGAATAGAGGTAGATAAGCATAGGGGTAGTTCATACTAGTTATTAGCAGTTCATACGAGTTCATACATGCAAGATCGGAATGCATAAGGTAAATTTCGGGATTGGGGGGTAGGGGAATAGGGGGAAAGGGGGTACACAACGGACACCGGCTGAACGCGGCGGCCGTCACCGGCGTGCGGAGCGGCTGGTCGAGCCGCTGGCCTTCATCTTCTTCTTCATCGCCGTGCGGGCCGGCGGGTTGTCCTCGTCGTCCTCGGCGGAGTCGAGGTCGATCTGCCAGGTAGGACGGACTGGCTCCGGCGCCCTAGCTGGCATGTGCACCGCCTCTTCTTCCTCCTCCTTAGGCTCCCCGCCGATGACCGCCGGCGGCGCGATAGCCGTCTCCCAGTACACTGCGGCACGGCGGTCATTAGGAGCCCAGTAGGTCTTATACTTGCGCCACTTCTTCCTCTATTTAGGGTCGTCGGAGACGGCCTGATTCATGGCCCAGCGAATGATGTCAACTGTCATCGCGCCCTTCGCTGGGTCAGGAATCAGCGTCTTCAGCTCTTCTTTAGTGGCCTTCATGACCACGGCATTCGATTCGTTCTGCATGTCAGCCATGGAGCCGAGGTTTGAGCACACCTCCATGGTGTTCTCAAACTTGGTCCGGTCACTAGCCGTCCACCCGAGGAAGAAGGCCCTCCAGCCAATACCCCAAGTGAAGGGGTTGGCATTGGAGCTGGAGCTAGAGCTCATGGCGATGGGGAGGAGGAAGGCTGACAGTGAGAGAAGAGAGGGGGTGGGTAAATAGTGGTGGGCAGGGTGAGTAAATATAGGGGGGATGGAGAGGAGGAGAAGCGTGACAGTCATGCCGTTTTAACTACAAGCTCTTGAATTAGCCATGAACTCTGTGCAATGCCTGACTCCATGACTTGTGTGCAGATCGAGGACACGGAGGTGCTCCCGGCCGTTGACAGCAAGGGCAAGCAGCCCCTTCACCCAATGCCCGATGAGGTTGAGCGGCCGCCCACCGCCGAGGAAGACCCAAAGACGCCTGAGGGTGGCGACGACGAGGGCATGGAGGAGCCCCCCAGCAACAAGCGCCGCAACTACGGCCACTACCATCAGGAGGATGGCCCAACTCACTTCTGCAAGGTCATCCTTGCACCGAAGCTTGAGTGCATCCCCATGCCCCTGGACTTCACCAAGCACTTCGTCGCGGTGCCAACGGAGTTCAAGCTCAGGAACAACACCGGCTGCTCCTGGAAGGTGACGGTCAAGCTGATGAACGGCAGGGTGACCCTGGATCAGGGTTGGGCCACCTCGCAGCCGCTCATCAGATCAAGATCGGCTACATGGTGACGTTCAAGCTCTTCACTCCCGACACCCTCAAGGTCATCATCTTCGACGATGATGGCATTGAGGTCGTCAACAAGTGCGGGAAGCACGACGACGCCTTCGCCGCCAAGGAGTAGGGCCGGGCCACCTCTTTCGAGCGTACTATCGAATTATGCTAGTTGATGGTTTATGCGTTGAACTGTTATATTTGTGGTACTGCTTATATCTGAATTATGCTAGTTGATGCTCTGTTTATAGTTTGTTGTGCTTATGATGTGTGCTGCCGAAGTGTGGTGGTAACCTCACCAACTAGCCAAAGAGGTTACCACACATCAGGCCTTGCATACAACCAAACACCATGCCTTATGTTTGTGGACTAACATGCAGGCAACCAAACACCAGGCAGTGTGGTTCAGCCCATGCAGGTAAGAGGGCATGCAGGCAACCAAACAACATGCATATGGTGCATTTGAGGCTGCATTTGCATAGCCAGGTTGAGTAGAGAAGTGTATGCGATGCAGGCACTCTTGCACACGGCAACCAAACACGCCCCTAGCGTTTCTCATCCAAGAAGGGACTACACAACATGGCACCACTTTTTCAACTTTGGTCACGCTCTCTATAATAGACACATTGTTCCCTCAAAATAAAATAAAATATTAGATATTTTGTATTCAGAAGCTCTTTTATGATTGTGACTGGGTAAGTAGAAAGAAACATTGTGCTCTTTTTTTTAGAAAAGGAGGATGACCCCCGGCCTCTGCATCTGGGCGATGCATACGGTCACTTTATTAATTATTCTCACAAGACCTTACAAAGTCATACAACAGTAAGACTAAAGCCGCCGTCTAAGCAACAAACTATCGCTACACCTATCCAGTTGATGAAGGGGCGCAGATAGCCTGGGCCTAATACCAAACAGACATCGCAGCCAAGCCTAACATCTAAGACCTGAGACCCCAACCTAGCCACTTGCCGGGTCTGGGGCACACACGGGTCCGGCGTGCTCTCAAAGGCCGCCGCCGCCAACTGCCACCGCTCCATCTTCAGAACTGTACCGATGCATCAACCTTACTCGGTCCAGCTATCGTCGACGCCACCACGGCGCCCAACGGCACCTCCTCCCTGCGCGCAAACAGCTGAGCACGTCGCGGTCGCCACTGATACACCTCAGCGCCATGCTGCCAAGTACCACCAGCCGACACAGCTTGAAGTCCTTGGAAGATCTGTCGTGCGTAGCACCTGCCGACCAGGCATGACAAAGCGTAGCACCTGTCGGTCAGGCATGACTTGACATCTCCACCGAAGCTCCGTGCAAGACGAAGCCGCTCCACCTCCTGCCTCTGACTTCCAGCGCTGCTCCACAAACGATGCTCCCAAGAGAGAAACGACACCGCAGTGCCGCCATCGTCCGATCTGGAACACCAGATCCTAGGGTTTCCCCCGGAGCAGCACGAGTGGGTCGACAGTAGTTACACGACGATGACTTCATCAAGGTAACGGCGTAGAACGCCGCCATCGCCTGCCGTCGGCTCGGTTTTCACCGGCAACCATGTCTCCCCAACTCGCAGTCGGGACTAGATGATGGATCTCGAGATCCGATCACCAAGCTTCTGGCCGGCCACCGCCGACGAAGAAGATGACCACCACCACTGGCTACACCGGCCAGAACAGATCTGCCATGGGTGCCGCCAAGCAGTCCACCAGGCCCTCGACGCCGCCGCCGATCTAAAGCCAGATGACATGCCGCCGAAGACCGCATCGCGCCGCCGCCCGATCCAGGGCAGCCCCCCGTGGCCCGAGGCAGGGCCGACCGCCGCCGCCGTGGAAGCCAACGCCGTCGCTTCTAGATCGGCCGCACCTCCACGCATGTTGGGCCCCTGCCACCCCTGAGACGCGGGAGGGAGGAAGAGCCCCCGCCACCGCCGTCGCCCTCCGGGCGCAAGCCGGCGGCGTCCTCCGGCGGCGGCGGGAGGAGGGAAGGAAGATGGGCTAGGCCCCGGCGGCGGCTAGGGTTGGGGAGCCACCCGAGTCGCCCGAGCGGGGGGCAACGCGGGGGCTGAATTGGGTACGTAGGGCTCATACAAGAGATTGACGATCGAAATTCGAAATCTAATGTCCTTTATTTTGTAACAGAGGGAGTAGCTTGTAGTTTGTCCGAAAGTGATATTCTAATCCCGAGCTAACATGAGCTTGGGTGAACAGTAAAAGAAAAAATAAAAATTCTGTTTTTTTGTGTGTGAAATTTTGACAAATGTTTCCATAGCTTGCAAAATTTCATCACCAGATGATATTCGTGTAAAATGTGGCAAAAAAAATCAATGCCCAAAATGCGTTTGAAATAACGTTTTGAAGCATCAATTTTGTTTTTTTGCCCCTTTTCCATGAAATTTTGCAAGCAATGAACATTTGTCAAGGTTTCACATAAAAGAATTGGAAATTTTGTTTTACAGTTCACCCCAGCTCATGTGAGCTCGGGATCAGAACAACTACGTCCGTAGTTTGTCATGCTTTGGAGGTAAAGTATGTGCTACGTGTTGGGGCCGGGCTAGGGTTTGGGCGACAGCCTCGGATTTATATTCGATCGTGGTCGAATCGGGCAGCATGCTGGCCGCTCGACCATTATTACGGGAGGCAAGTAGGTCCCCATCTACTATTTGCAAATATCTAGCCCCCACTACTAGATTTCTCTTAACATGTGTAGTTTCACGTGACCTTAATTATTTGTAGGCATCCGATCAAAATCGCATTACATTGGAAGTCATGCATGTACTCATAAGACCTCTTCCAATGCAAAGGTGCTTACAATAGGTGTTAAGTGCATTAAATAGCTTAGCAACTCAACTCCCCAATGCATATGTGCTTAACTTGTTGTTGCTAAGCTCATTTTATTTAATGAATTAGCACCTAAACTCTTTCATGCATTGGTCAGCTTCTTTCATTTAACTGGCTTGTCTAGGTTCACGCGCCTGGCATTGGTTCTTTCTGGGGTCACCAAAGTGTTCTCTCTCCTTTATAATTATTGTGACATGTTATTTTCTAGCTTATGTGGCATGCTTAGCACCTGTCTACGGTGGAGCACTAGGAAGGGCCTAAGTTATACTTGCATTAATCTATCCACGCAAACCATGCCACTTCATTAAATTGTTTTGCGTTAATTTTTGTGTGGTCATGAACGGTATATGTGTTGGACCATTGGAAAGAAATATATAGTTTTATGCTTTTCATTTTTCTTAAAAGATGGTGTCAGATTATGTCGAGTTCAAAATTTTCACTTTGTATACATCATTTTATCACATACGACTTTGTATGTTTTTAATTTTAAAATGTAAACTAATAACACTCTTACATTTGTATATTCATTAATTTTAGTTGTTATTAAGCACTTATTGATGCATTTGTTTTAACATGGTTCCCGCAGCAACCCGCGGGGCACCTTCTACTTTATCATGAGGGTTGGCTTTCCCAGAGTATAAGTAGGAAGAGGGGGAACAATATATGGAATACATAGTTAATATTTTTAGGGAAGTTTAGGGATCTTGGGGTCTAATCTTCTAAACCAAAAGTTTTCTCCCTAAATATATATTTTTGGGATCTCCTAGAGTTGTAGGTTGCCCTTACACATGTAACTGAAGAATGTGCAAGTAGGAAATGAACGGAGTAAGAACATCTCCAGCATATCCCCACAAAAAAAAAACATCTCCAACATGTGGTGAAAAATATCGCCATGATGTAAAAACGGTCGTTTAGGGCACTTTGCAAAAAACCGCTCTAACACATGATGTATCTATAAACGGTGATGCAATTTTTTTGGGCAGCCTAAATTTTGCCCCCATTGGTGCATATTTGCAGCACGGCTACGTGTTGTTATAAAACAAAAACGCAGCAGGGCGAAAGATAATTGTCACGTGGAAATTTCCCCACGGCCCAACCCACCGCCATCCTATGTCAATTTCGGCTGGATCTCGCCGCCGCGGCGAGTCCAGCGCCTGCCCCCGACCCAGCCGCCCATTCCCACCGCTCCAGACGTCCGCAACCGCAACCGCCTCTGTTGCCGCCGTTGGTCGATTTGCATTGACTCTAATACTTTCTCACCCCTCCGTTACCCAATATGGCTACCGCACCACCCGGGCTCGCCATGGAGATCGAATAGATGTCGTCCCTTCTCCCAAGTAACCACGCAATGTCCACAATGAAGCTGCTACTCTTCCAAGCTCTCATTTGTTGGCATGTGCGATGACGACAACTCTTCCAAGATCAACGACTTCCCGGTGGCAGCAGAAGCACCATGACTGCATTCCTAGCCGGCCCGACGATCACTTCGGCCCCGACCCGGATGTCAGCTACGTGCCCACTAGGTGTTCGAGAAAAACCTCAAGGCTAATGTTTTTATCTTTGTTTTTTGTTGCGATATAGTAGTGGATTGTGACGGAAGGTGTTGTGTTTTGTAGACGAGTTCGTACTCATGGGCTAACTCCTCTTCCGAAGAGGAATATGAGTGGGAAGAGATGAGGGCAATGCCATCATCATTGCACATGGAGAAGAACAAATTATTGGAGCATGGCGGTTCCGTTGTCGGCGGTGAGTACATTCGTAGGAGGAGGCAAGATGACCGCAACAAGTTGATGTTGGACTATTTCTGTCAGAATCCGGTGTATCCAGAGCGATATTTTTTATGCTGGTTCAGGATGTCCAAGGTTTATTCCTCCATATTGCCAACTGCGTGAAGGCGCATGATTGATTCTTCCAGTGGAGAAGGAATTGTGCCGGAGATCTTGGTCACAACACTATTCAGAAGGTGACTTCGGCATTGCGCATGATTGCATATGGTATTCATGTCGATTTGGTTGATGACCATTGGGAATGAGTGTTGCCAAGATTTGGATTAATCCTTTTATGAATCCATGGGAAAGGTGGTGCGTCTAATTAGAAGGGAAGACCGCGTCCGACGCTTTCTTCAAGTTCGCTATGAGATTCGAGATGCGGATACCCACAAATATTCCAGGGATCTCATCAAGGAGTGGTGGACTTGGAATAGGGAACAAGACCACTAGTTGTGCTTCATGTCATTTGTGATGAACTTTGTGCCATGTGTGATGAACAATTTTGTTGAATTTGAGCTTGTCGATTGATGAGTTATGTAATAATTAGTAATATTTGTGTTTTATTTGTTCCAGATTCATTTGACATGGGTTTTAGTTACTCCCTCCGTCCCATAATATAAGAGTGTTTTTGACACTATCCGTCCCATAATATAAGAGCGTTTTTGACACTAGTGTGGTGTCAAAACGCTCTTATATTATGAGACGGAGGGAGTATCATATTGTGGTTTGTTTCAATATGCAATTATTATGGAGTAAAAGAGAAGAAGGACAACAAATTTGGAGCACCCGTTTTACATCATCAACTTTTTGTCATCTGTTGAAGATGCTCTAACATGGCTGGTCTCAATCCCGGCAGCAAAGAAAACATGTGTGATCTCAAGGAATTGCAAGTGGACACGTATGCCCCCAGCTCTGGACGCAGAGGGGCCTAAACAAACGGATTGGCCATCAATGTTGCAATCAACAGATTTGATCAGCAGTTAATGCGAGTGCGGCTAAACAAACAAAGCCTTCCCGCACGTCCATGACCTTGGATCTTCAGCTCTGTTCTGCACGCTGGAGGAGGAATGTATCAAAGCAGTTAATGCCACCTCGCCGCTGAGGTTGACTTGGCGCCACCACCACCACCCCACTCCCCGTGCACTCCCTCTTTGCCTCCTTTCTTGTTCTTGAATGAATGATGGTCCGTCTATGCATGTATTCCACACGTAAATTAGGGATCAGATATCCACTAGTTGCACTTGCACATACAGATCTCTATATGTTTGTGGTTAATTTAGTCAACTGATGGCGTCACACAAAAGTCACCTGTGCCATTCTGCACCCGCGCCCCATCTTCTATTCTTAAATAGTTGTAACCCACTATCTAATTTTCCTATTCATGCAACAATGCCACATCATCAAGTCATGCATATAGTCGTAAATTACTTTATGCATTAATTTATTCATGCAAAGCATGCCACCTCATCAACTCATGCATGCATGTTTTTTTATGAACACAGTCATGCAAAATACTCTTACATTATTTTAGTTTATTTAGCACTACAATTGTAACAATCGCGCGGGGCATCGTCTAGTTACTATAATGATGTGTCAAAGACGACCAACAATTAGAGGTGCCAACATGCTCGCACAGTCACACTGTAGTACAGTATTACCTCCGCCTACAGTATTACCTCCGCTTTAAATTATTTGTCTTAGATTTGTGTAGATACAAATGTATAATGCTAAAAATTCGGAATGAAGGGAGTACTAATTTGCAAGAGCTGATCCATGAGAGGCCATAAAGCTAGCGCCAATCCGATGCTCTATCTCGTTTACTTTTACAAGTCGCAGGTTCTTGCCCTCTCTGTTTTGTTACTTTAATCCAAGAATCCAAGGAGGAGTATTTTTCTACTACTAAGCAAGAGGCATAGGATCCTCGTGAAAACTAGTAGAGCTGCTGTAGTAAACAATGTTATCGCATGACAAGATAGTAGAAGAACCTTGGATTAGAGCCGCACTTAAATGTCCTCTTATTTTAGCTGGAACAACACGGGGACATGACCCGTCGTGTCGGGCCGGAGAGGATAAAGAACAATCCGTTGGTTGAACTAGAAGAATATGATAACCCCGTTAACAAACATGATGGCGTGTCAATATATTGTTGGCTATCGATGCAACCTGTCTTTTTTTGCTTTCGACGAAATGAGTTCCCAATCTCTGCATAGCAAAGATGTATATAATCCAACAAAAGAGAGAGCAGTAGATGTAGGTTGGAACCGGAAAGGAATTCAAGTAGCCAAGGTGACAGAGTGCTGATCCATAGACTCAACTGTCATCCATGCTGGATGAAATTCTTTTGGCCGCCCGCTCCATATGCATACATGGTGCCATAATTAAGCAAGTCATGGTGCTATAGTTGTCGAAGAATTTACATGACGGAGCCAATGTGTAATGAGTAGATAACCTACATAAGAGGGAGAGTTTCTTTTCGTTAAAGACTACATCATTTATCTACATCCAAAGTGTCAACAAAGTGCCATCGCCCTACGAGGACTTATAAGTTTTGCATTGATGCTATGTAGCCGGTTACCAAACATATTTGAGACCCTACAATATAGACACAAATTAGAAGACACATGAATGGTAGGCCAAGTAGCGTGAGCGAACTTGCATTCAAATTTAATTGTTTCATCTTTGTGACATTAACAATATTGCCTATTTCCATATTTTGTGAACATTGGGGTTCCCAAAGGACCCAGAACTTCTACTCCCTCGGTCCGGAATGCTTGTTGCAGAAATGGATGACGTATTTTTAGTTCTGGATACATCCATTTCTATGACAAGTAAATCGGGACAGAGGGAGTATTAGATATATACCAGGAATAGTACAAAGAGAGGCAGTGAAAAACTAGGACGATGCCGCTGTGTAGGACTCAAGGGGGGGGGGGGGGGGGGCACCAGGCACAAACAGCAAACAAGAAAACTGACTCGTGGAATGTCACCTACTTCCATGCGAAGTATGCTTTGCAAGGTTGTCACCACTTGCAAAGATACCGAAGAAATATCATCACTTTTATGGGGTTTTGAGCTTCCATTTCCCTTATTATTGACAAGAGCGTTGTAGGGGACAACAAGCTGATCTATAGAGTTCATCCAAAACTACCCCTATTTTGATGGATGCCTTCGTGAAACTTTTGGTTTTATCTCTTGGAATTTTCTTTTTATGAGCCTACAGATTCGAGCATCGCTGGAAGTTTGGAAATGGGAAGAACAAGCGGAGACATAACTTTAGAAAACTGCAAGCCAACATGAAGGTATAATATACTTACTTTTCTCGCAAGTTTAATTAACTCAATACTTTTATTTGGCTGATTGCACTTAAACTTCGTTCCCCGCAATAGTTGATTATCACTTAGTTCCAATTCCCATTCGCAGTCTTGCTAGTGAAACTTTGATATTAAGCATTGTTTTTATTTTGGAAAATTAAGTGAGAAAGAAAGAAAAAGTTTAAAAGAAAACTTGGGGGCTTGTATTTTGAAGAGAGCTAGCACATAAGACAGTCAACTGCATAGGACTTAGTTTGATTGGTTTGATGGTACCGACTGATAGATTTTTCTAGAGGAATGAAAATTTGTGGTGATCGAGATTGTGCCAAACCCAGTTTTGTATTTTGTTGCTTTACGTGCATAATTGTGACTTAGTCACCTCTCTTGAGTTTATGCTCAGGACTCCGCTGGCCAACGAGCGATTCAACAGAGCTTCAGCTTAGATTTTGGCTATGAGCCTGTTAACGTTGCAGTGGCAACACTGTAGCGAATATAATTCGACTCTCTCTTGAGAGTGTGTGTATGTGCAAAAACCGAATACAAATCATGCGCTCGAAAGAGATAACTTTTGGTCCATATATTCAACTTTAAGCCACAACAAAATAACGGCGTAATACCGTCACCAAAGATAGAAGTTTCGACGGACAATGGTTGATTTCTTAGGCGGTGCGATTGGGTGTTAATTAGATACTTGAGTATTATGTTTTCTTCTACCCAAAACCCCTTGGTTATGGTCATGTTTTAGAAAGATCCAAAATGCAAAATCTATTCATGACAGAATACATTTTCACTTGCTCTGCATCTAGCTAACTACCAAGTTTTACTTGCGAAGTGCAATCATTCAAATGCAACTATTCTCTTAATTAAGATTGCAAGATTTGTGAGAACGGATATATTACATCTTCACGATCCAGTAAAACTCTTTACTCATTTTTCAATCTCCCTTTCATTCTTCTTATTCTTAATTGCTGGAGGACGAGCAAAACTTGAGCTTGGGGGACTCGATGGCTTGATATTTTGTCACTTCTATAAGAGGGTTTTGATATGGTTTCAGAAGGTTTTTGATTATTCTTGTATACTTCTAATACTAATCCTTAAAATAAACTTGTTTTTCCTATTGATGTGCAAGAATATACATATTCTGATTGAACCCAATCAATATCCCAGCAAATGAAGCCATTTAGAGCCACTTTTGAGGCTAATGTGCACCAGAGCATAAGACGGTGCATGGTACGAGCGCACCCACTTGTACGAGTGGTCGTACGACACGGCGTCACCACCCCCTTATCTATACAAGCAACTTATGTGAAGAGTGGAATAGGAAATACAGAGAGGAGCCGCGGCCACCACATCTAGAATGGGAAGAGAAGAGATCCAGAGAGAAGAACTCCCGTAGATCCATCCCATCTCTTCTGCCCATCTCCATTTCATTCACCGCGATCATCATAATAACAACAGGAATTATAAGTTGTAATATTAGAGTTTGTAATTCTATTCATACTCATCTCGAGATTGAGACTCATTTAATCATTCATCTTATTACATATCTTTGTGTTATTACTGAAATAGTTTCCCTTGGTTTAATCTCTGGGTTGTTTGATTATTCCCCTCTCATGCGCGAGTAATTCTCCATAGGCGTGGGAGATATAGGGATTGATGATATCATTTGTGCCTATTCTATATGTCATCATTTGTGATAATAGTTCTATGATTGTTCGGTAAGTGGTTTATCTCTTACGAACGTGATACGTGTTGTCCAATTTAAGGGCCCAGGCAACATAATCTAAAGACCTACACAAGTAACACATATTATTTAGCGACTCCGTGACCTCCAGCTGACAGGTGTTGGTATCTATGAGGACGAAGACAATATGAGATAACAGGGATCCACGAAACCTAATGCGTTGTTCCGATCTTATGACCTTAATTGCGGAAACGACCATGTTATGCGACTATAGGGGAGTTTGACTACTCAAGAGTGAACCGCTTACAGACCAAACAATGTACACGCTAGAATCACAATACAAGGTAATTGATATTACCATTGCAGCAGTACACTTGATGTATACCATGATATGAAGTTTCTCCGCACATAATCTCTCTATTGCAGACAACAACCGTTCACTTTCAACTATTTTACTTTATGTTATTAACTTTTACCCTCTTTATTATTCTTGCTGCAACTATCAACTTTTTTGCCACTTTGCTATATTTTTCACATGATAATAATACCATCTGCAGATTTTAAGATAGCAACTTTGCACAAAACAAGTGACAACTTGTGCGTGACCGAAACATCACTCACAATACTCTCTCCACTATTTATTGGGATGATAACTGAGACTTACACGAAGGTGCTATGCAACCCTGTGTGTTTTGCAGGCCATCCTTACGAATGAGGCAAACTGCGTGAAATGTGTGGTGCATGGCCCAACATGTGCGTCGCTAGCGAGCGAGCGGCACGACCGGCGCTATCGATTGCCGGTCGACTGGAATGAATCATTTGCCAAAATGAACTACTAGTCGAGCCGAAGCATCGGGATTTTCCTCTTCGTCATGGGTAAAAAGGAGACGAATTCACGGGCTCGCCGATGATGCTTAGAGGGGAGGTGTATGCACTGGCTGCCACGAGAAATTGGATCTTTTACCCCATTTTACTTCTTCATTTGATAATTTGCTCCCTGAGAGGCTGCTGGGTGGGGCCGGGGTCGCTGGTCATTGAAACAATCATGTGGCAAATCATCAAACCCCTTATAAAGTGGGGCAAATAATCCAATCCCCCGACTGCCACGTAGGGAAAAACGCTAACCCTGACACAAAAAAAACTCAAATGCCAAGTTTATACCAGTTGTAGTTGCTGTTGGGGAACGTAGTAATTTCAAAAAAATTCCTACGCACACGCAAGATCATGGTGATGCATAGCAACGAGAGGGGAGAGTGTTGTCCACGTACCCTCGTAGACCGACAGCGGAAGCGTTATCACAACGCGGTTGATGTAGTCGTACGTCTTCACGATCCGACCGATCAAGTACCGAACGCACGGCACCTCCGAGTTCTACACACGTTCAGCTCGATGACGTCCCTCGAACTCCGATCCAGGCGAGTGTTGAGGGAGAGTTTCGTCAGCACGACGGCGTGGTGACGATGATGATGTTCCACCGACGCAGGGCTTCGCCTAAGCTCCGCAACGGTATTATCGAGGTATAATTTGATGAAGGGGGCACCGCACACGGCTAAGAGATCTCAAGGATCAATTGTTGTGTCTCTGGGGTGCCCCCCTGCCCCCGTATATAAAGGAGCAAGGGGGAGGCAGCCGGCCAAGGGGAGAGGCGCGCCATAGGGGGAGTCCTACTCCCACCGGGAGTAGGACTCCTCCTTTCCTTGTGGGAGTAGGAGAAGGGAAGGGGGAAGGAGAAAGAAGGAAGGGTGCGCCCCCCTTCCCTAGTCCAATTCGGACCAGATCATGGGGAGGGGCGCGGCCACCTTTTGAGGCCTTTCTCTCCTTTCCGGTATGGCCCATTAAGGCCCAATACGAATTCCCGTAACTCTCCGGTACTCCGAAAAATACCCGAATCACTCGGAACCTTTCCGAAGTCCGAATATAGTCGTCCAATATATCGATCTTTACGTCTCGACCATTTCGAGACTCCTCGTCATATCCCCGATCTCATCCGGGACTCCAAACTCCTTCGGTACATCAAAACTCAATAAAACTGTCATCGTAACGTTAAGCGTGCGGACCCTACGGGTTCGATAACTATGTAGACATGACCGAGACACGCTCCGGTCAATAACCAATAGCGGGACCTGGATGCCCATATTGGCTCCCACATATTCTACGAAGATCTTTATCGGTCAGACCGCATAACAACATACGTTGTTCCCTTTGTCACCGGTATGTTACTTGCCCGAGATTTGATCGTCGGTATCTCGATACCTAGTTCAATCTCGTTACCGGCAAGTCTCTTTACTCGTTCCGTAACACATCATCCCGCAACTAACTCATTAGTCACAATGCTTGCAAGGCTTATAGTGATGTGCATTACCGAGTGGGCCCAGAGATACCTCTCCGACAATTGGAGTGACAAATCCTAATCTCGAAATACGCCAACCCAACAAGTACCTTTGGAGACACCTGTAGAGCACCTTTATAATCACCCATTTACGTTGTGACATTTGGTAGCACACAAAGTGTTCTCCGGTAAACGGGAGTTGCATACTCTCATAGTCATAGGAACATGTATAAGTCATGAAGAAAGCAATAGCAACATACTAAACGATCGAGTGCTAAGCTAATGGAATGGGTCAAGTCAATCACGTCATTCTCCTAATGAGGTGATCTCGTTAATCAAATGACAACTTATGTCTATGGCTAGGAAACATAACCATCTTTGATTAACGAGCTAGTCAAGTAGAGGCATACTAGTGACACTCTGTTTGTCTATATATTCACACATGTATTATGTTTCCGGTTAATACAATTCTAGCATGAATAATAAACATTTATCATGATACAAGGAAATATATAATACTTTATTATTGCCTCTAGGGCATATTTCCTTCAGTCTCCCACTTGCACTAGAGTCAATAATCTAGTTCACATCGCCATGTGATTTAACATCAATAATTCACATCACCATGTGATTAACACCCATAGTTCACATCGTCATGTGACAAACACCCAAAAGGTTTACTAGAGTCAGTAATCTAGTTCACATCGCTATGTGATTAACACCCAAAGAGTACTAAGGTGTGATCATGTTTTACTTGTGAGATAATTTTAGTCAACGGGTCTGTCACATTCAGATCCGTAAGTATTTTGTAAATTTCTAAGTCTACAATGCTCTGCACGGAGCTACTCTAGCTAATTGCTCCCACTTTCAATATGTATCTAGACCGAGACTTAGAGTCATCTAGATTACTGTCAAAACTTGCATCGACGTAACCCTTTACGACGAACCTTTTGTCACTTCCATAATCGAGAAACATATCCTTATTCCACTAAGGATAATTTTGACCGCTGTCCAGTGATCTACCCCTAGATCACTATTGTACTCCCTTGCCAAAATTAGTGTAGGGTATAAAATAGATCTGGTACACAGCATGGCATACTTTATAGAACCTATGGCCGAGGCATAGGGAATGACTTTCATTCTTTTTCTATCTTCTGCCGTGATCGGGCTTTGAGTCTTACTCAAATTTCACACCTTGTAACACAGGCAAGAAACTCTTTCTTTGATTGTTCCATTTTGAACCACTTCAAAATCTTGTTAAGGTATGTACTCATTGAAAAAACTTATCAAGCGTCTTGATCTATCTCTATAGATCTTGACGCTCAATATGTAAGCAGCTTCACCGAGGTCTTTCTTTGAAAAACTCCTTTCAAACACTCTTTTATGCTTTGCAGAATAATTCTACATTATTTCCGATCAACAATATGTCATTCACATATACTTATCGGAAATGCCGTAGTGCTCCCACTCACTTTCTTGTAAATACAGGCTTCACCGCAAGTCTGTATAAAACTATATCCTTTGATCAACTTATCAAAGTGTATATTCCAACTCCGAGATGCTTGCACCAGTCCATAGATGGATCGCTGGAGCTTGCATATTTTGTTAGCACCTTTAGGATTGACAAAACCTCCTGGTTGCATCATATACAACTCTTCTTTAATAAATCCATTAAGGAATGCAGTTTTGTTTATCTATTTGCCATATTTCATAAAATGCGGCAATTGCTAACATGATTCAGACAGACTTAAGCATAGATATGAGTGAGAGACTCTCATCGTAGTCAACATCTTGAACTTGTCGAAAACCTTTTTGCGACAACTCTAGCTTTGTAGATTGTGATACTACTATCAGCGTCCGTCTTCCTCTTGACGATCCATTTATTCTCAATTGCTTGCCGATCATTGGGCAAGTCAACCAAAGTCCATACTTTGTTCTCATACATGGATCCCATCTCAGATTTCATGGCCTCAAGCCATTTTGTGGAATCTGGGCTCACCATCGCTTTTTCATAGTTCGTAGGTTTGTCATGGTCTAGTAACATAACCTCCAGAACAGGATTACCGTACCACTCTGGTGCGGATCTTACTCTGGTTGACCTACAAGGTTTAGTAACAACTTGATCTGAAGTTTCATGATCATCATCATTAACTTCCTCACTCATTGGTATAGACGTCACAGGAACCGTTTCTTGTGATGAACTACTTTCCAATAAGGGAGCAGGTACAGTTACCTCATCAAGTTCTACTTTCCTCCCACTCACTTCTTTCGAGAGAAACTCCTTCTCTAGAAAGGATCCATACTAAGGAACGAATGTCTTGTCTTCGGATCTGTGATAGAAGGTGTACCCAACTGTCTCCTTTGGGTATCCTATGAAGACACATTTCTCTGATTTGGGTTTGAGCTTATCAAGATGAAACTTTTTCACATAAGCATCGCAACCCCAAACTTTAAGAAACGACAACTTTGATTTCTTTCCAAACCACAGTTCATAAGGCGTCGTCTCAACGGATTTTGATGGTGCCCTATTTAACGTGAATGTTGCTGTCTCTAATGCATAACCCCAAAACGATAGTGGTAGATCGGTAAGAGACATCATAGATTGCACTATATCCAATAAAGTACGGTTATGACGTTCGGACACACCATTATGCTGTGGTGTTCCAGGTGGCACGAATTTGTGAAACTATTCCACATTGTTTTAAATGTAGACCAAACTCGTAACTCAAATATTCTCCTCCACGATCTGATCGTAGAAACTTTATTTTCTTGTTACGATGGTTTTCAACTTCACTCTGAAATTCTTTGAACTTTTCAAATGTTTCAGACTTATGTTTCATTAAGTAGATATACCCATATCTGCTCAAATCATCCGTGAAGGTGAGAAAATAACGATATCCGCCACGAGCCTCAATATTCATTGGACCACATACATCTATATGTATGACTTCCAACAAATCTGTTGCTCTCTCCATAGTTCCGGAGAACGGCGTTTTAGTCATCTTGCCCATGAGGCACGGTTCGCAAGCATCAAGTGATTCATAATCAAGTGATTCCAAAATACCACCAGTATGGAGTTTCTTCATGCGCTTTACACCAATATGACCTAAACGGCAGTGCCACAAATAAGTTGCACTATCATTATTAACTTTGCATCTTTTGGCTTCATTATTATGAATATGTGTATCACTACGATCGAGATCCAACAAACTATTTTATTGGGTGTATGACCATAGAAGGTTTTATTCATGTAAAAAGAATAACAATTATTCTCTAATTTAAATGAATAACCGTATTGCAACAAACATGATCAAATCATATTCATGCTCAACGCAAACACCAAATAACACTTATTTAGTTTCAACACTAATCCCGAAAGTATAGGGAGTGTGCGATGATGATCATATCAATCTTGGAACTACTTCCAACACACATCGTCACCTTGCCTTTTACTAGTCTCTGTTTATTCTGCAACTCCCGTTTCGAGTTACTGCTCTTAGCAACTGAACCAGTATCAAATACCGAGGGGTTGCTATAAACACTAGTAAGTGCACATCAATAACATGTATATCTAATATACCTTTGTTCACTTTGCCATCCTACTTATCCACCAAATACTTGGGGCAGTTCCGCTTCCAGTGACCAGTCCCTTTGCAGTAGAAGCACTTAGTCTCAGGCTTAGGTACAGACTTGGGCTTCTTCACTTGAGTAGCAACTTGCTTGCCGTTCTTTTTGAAGTTCCCCTTCTATCCCTTTGCCCTTTTCTTGAAACTAGTGGTCTTGTTAACCATAAACACTTGATGTTTTTCTTGATTTCTACCTTCGTCGATTTCAGCATCACGAAGAGCTCGGGAATTACTTTCGTCATCCCTTGCATACTATAGTTCATCACGAAGTTCTACTAAC
The DNA here is from genome assembly GCF_018294505.1 of Triticum aestivum. Taxonomy (NCBI): domain Eukaryota; kingdom Viridiplantae; phylum Streptophyta; class Magnoliopsida; order Poales; family Poaceae; genus Triticum; species Triticum aestivum. Next base: position 100,155,217 of record NC_057814.1, on the reverse strand, counting down.
TTGGTGATGGTGACTAGAGAATTCTGTCAATCACTATTTTATCTGGAAGATTAACTCCCACTTGATTCAAGCGATTGTAGTACTCAGACAATCTGAGCACATGCTCACTAGTTGAGCGATTCTCCTCCATCTTTTAGCTATAGAACTTGTTGGAGACTTCATATCTCTCAACTCGGGTATTTGCTTGAAATATTAACTTTAACTTCTGGAACATCTTATATGGTCCATGACGTTCAAAACGTCTTTGAAGTCCCGATTCTAAGCCGTTAAGCATGGTGCACTAAACTATCAAGTAGTCATCATATTGAGCTAGCCAAACGTTCATAACGTCTGCATCTGCTCCTGCAATAGGTATGTCACCTAGCGGTGCATCAAGGACATAATTTTTCTGTGCAGCAATGAGGATAATCCTCAAATCACGGATCCAATCCGCATCTTTGCTACTAACATCTTTCAACATAATTTTTCTCTAGGAACATATCAAAAATAAACACAGGGAAGCAACAACGCGAGCTATTGATCTATAACATAATTTGCAAAATACTATCAGGACTAAGTTCATGATAAATTTAAGTTCAATTAATCATATTACTTAAGAACTCCCACTTAGATAGACATCCCTCTAATCCTCTAAGTGATCACGTGATCCATATCAACTAAACCATGTCCGATCATCACGTGAGATGGAGTAGTTTCAAACAAAGCAAGATAAGATGCATAAAGGATTAACATCACATGCAATCAATATAAGTGATATGATATGGCCATCATCATCTTGTGCTTGTGATCTCCATCTCCGAAGCACCGTGCTTGTGATCTCCATCTCCGAAGCACCGTCATGATCACCATCGTCACCAGCGCGACACCTTGATCTCCATCGTAGCATCTTTGTTGTCTCGCCAACTTATTGCTTTTACGACTATCGCTACCGCTTAGTGATAAAGTAAAACTATTACATGGCGATTGCATCTCATACAATAAAGCGACAACCATATGGCTCCTGCCAGTTGCCGATAACTCGGTTACAAAACATGATCATCTCATACAACACATTATATCACATCATGTCTTGACCATATCACATCACAACATGCCCTGCAAAAACAAGTTAGACGTCCTCTACTTTGTTGTTGCATATTTTACGTGGCTGCTACGGGCTTAGCAAGAACCGTTCTTACCTATGCATCAAAACCACAACGATAGTTTGTCAAGTTGGTGCTGTTTTAACCTTCGCAAGGACCGGGCGTAGCCACACTCGGTTCAACTAAAGTGAGAGAGACAGACACCCGCCAGCCACCTTTAAGCAACGAGTGCTCGCAACGGTGAAACCAGTCTCGCGTAAGCGTACGCGTAATGTCAGATCGGGCCGCTTCATCTCACAATACCGCTGAACCAAAGTATGACATGCTGGTAAGCAGTATGACTTATATCGCCCACAACTCACTTGTGTTCTACTCGTGCATAGCATCAACGCATAAAACCAGGCTCGGATGCCACTGTTGGGGAACATAGTAATTTCAAAAAAATTCCTACGCACACGCAAGATCATGGTGATGCATAGCAACGAGAGGGGAGAGTGTTGTCCACGTACCCTCGTAGACCGACAGCAGAAGCGTTATCACAACGCGGTTGATGTAGTCGTACGTCTTCACGATCCGACCGATCAAGTACCGAACGCACGGCACCTCCGAGTTCTACACACGTTCAGCTCGATGACGTCCCTCGAACTCCGATCCAGGCGAGTGTTGAGGGAGAGTTTCGTCAGCACGACGGCGTGGTGACGATGATGATGTTCCACCGACGCAGGGCTTCGCCTAAGCTCTGCAACAGTATTATCGAGGTGTAATTTGGTGGAGGGGGGCACCGCACACGGCTAAGAGATCTCAAGGATCAATTGTTGTGTCTCTGGGGTGCCCCCCTGCCCCCGTATATAAAGGAGCAAGGGAGAGGCAGCCGACCAAGGGGAGAGGCGCGCCATAGGGGGGAGTCCTACTCCCACCGGGAGTAGGACTCCTCCTTTCCTTGTGGGAGTAGGAGAAGGGAAGGGGGAAGGAGAAAGAAGGAAGGGTGCGCCCCCCTTCCCTAGTCCAATTCGGACCAGATCATGGGGAGGGGCGCGGCCACCTTTTGAGGCCTTTCTCTCCTTTCCCGTATGGCCCATTAAGGCCCAATACGAATTCCCGTAACTCTCCGGTACTCCGAAAAATACCCGAATCACTCGGAACCTTTCCGAAGTCCGAATATAGTCGTCCAATATATCGATCTTTACGTCTCGACCATTTCGAGACTCCTTGTCATATCCCCGATCTCATCCGGGACTCCGAACTCCTTCGGTACATCAAAACTCAATAAAACTGTCATCGTAACGTTAAGCGTGCGGACCCTACGGGTTCGATAACTATGTAGACATGACCGAGACACGTCTCCGGTCAATAACCAATAGCGGGACCTGGATGCCCATATTGGCTCCCACATATTCTACGAAGATCTTTATCGGTCAGACCGCATAACAACATACGTTGTTCCCTTTGTCACCGGTATGTTACTTGCCCGAGATTTGATCGTCGGTATCTCGATACCTAGTTCAATCTCGTTACCGGCAAGTCTCTTTACTCGTTCCGTAACACATCATCCCGCAACTAACTCATTAGTCACAATGCTTGCAAGGCTTATAGTGATGTGCATTACCGAGTGGGCCCAGAGATACATCTCCGACAATTGGAGTGACAGATCCTAATCTCGAAATACGCCAACCCAACAAGTACCTTTGGAGACACCTGTAGAGCATCTTTATAATCACCCATTTACGTTGTGACATTTGGTAGCACACAAAGTGTTCCTCCGGTAAACGGGAGTTGCATAATCTCATAGTCATAGGAACATGTATAAGTCATGAAGAAAGCAATAGCAACATACTAAACGATCGAGTGCTAAGCTAACGGAATCGGTCAAGTCAATCACGTCATTTTCCTAATGAGGTGATCTCGTTAATCAAATAACAACTTATGTCTATGGTTAGGAAACATAACCATCTTTGATTAACGAGCTAGTCAAGTAGAGGCATACTAGTGACACTCTGTTTGTCTATATATTCACACATGTATTATGTTTCCGGTTAATACAATTCTAGCATGAATAATAAACATTTATCATGATACAAGAAAATATATAATACTTTATTATTGCCTCTAGGGCATATTTCTTTCCATTGCACCTCTTGAGCAAAGTCAATAAAAGCAGACAGAAGACCAGTATATAAATCGTCAAAGAGTTGCACGAACTGAGTTCAGTTAATTTTCCATTTGAAAATTGGCACGCAGCACGCGATTATAAAGGCGCGCACGTAGCGAAGATAGTTCGCCTCGCCTCCTCCGCACTCTCTCCTCCTGCCTTCTCGCGAGCGCATTTACTCGTCAGCCCGTCGCTGCACAGCCCGGCCGGCCGGCACCCGCGCGCGAGACCGATGGCCGGCGGCGACGGCGGCGGGGGCGGCGGGGCGCAGGACGACTTCTTCGACCAGATGCTGTCGACGCTGCCCTCCGCGTGGGGCGACCTGGGCGCCGGCGGGAAGTCGCCCTGGGAGATCACCGCGGGCGCCGAGGACCTCGGCGCGTTCGACGAGTCGACGCTGCTCGCGTCCAGGCTCCGGCAGCACCAGATCGGGGGAGAGAAGCCGGTCATGCTGCAGCTCACCGACCTCCAGCGGCAGGGCCTCGGCGGCGAGGAGAGCGGCGGCACGGGGTTCTCGCCGCTGCCGCTGTTCGCGGACCGGTCGCCCCCGCAGTCGCGGGAGGAGATGGACGGCGGCTTCAAGTCGCCCAATGGCACGGTAGGATCTTGTTCTTTTCTGTCTCTCTCTCTCTGTAGTCCAATCTTGAAGTTTTTCCGTTGACATGGATTCGTTATGTGCGCGCGCGTGCGTGCATGCAGGGAGGTGACCACGCGCTGTTCAACGGATTCGGGGTGCATGGCGCCGGCGCCTCCGTGCAGCCGCCGTTTGGCCAGGTAAGATCATGCACCGGTCAGGCCTCAGCCTGCTGGTGCCAGTGCATACGCCAACGTACACGGCCGTACGTGTGAAGCAGCATCCGTTAATGAATCGTCCTCTGATCGGTCGCGCAGGGAGGATCAATGTCGGGGCAGAGCTTCGGAGGAGGGCCGGCGGCGAGCGGAGGCACGACGGCGCCCGCCTCCTCCGGCGGCGGCGGCGGCGGCGCGGCCCCGCCGCGGCAGACGCGCGTGCGGGCAAGGCGAGGGCAGGCCACCGACCCGCACAGCATCGCCGAACGTGTATGCATGCCACTCCCACTCCCACTCCCACCCTCCCCCTTTCGGCCTTTCCATCTGAAATTTAAAAAACCCCCGACACCCCCCAGTCTTCCCATCCTCCAACGTATATATTCTCTGCAAATTTCATCTCTCTCTTTGGATCTGCTGCGTGACTGATACTACTAGTATTTTACAGTAGATAGAAGCACGAACTGTTCTGTTCCTATGCTATGCTTGTGCTTGTAATCAAATCGAAATTCACACGACTTTTTGCCCTGAACTTTGCTGTGCCTGGCATATCATTGCATGCAGCTCCGGCGGGAAAGGATCGCGGAGCGGATGAAGTCGCTGCAGGAGCTGGTCCCCAACGCCAACAAGGTAAAACAATCACATCCCCGACGACGAGAATCTCTCGTCGATCAAACTGTATCACGTAAAAAATTCTTGCGTTTCCCATCAAGATGAAAGCCAGGAATCTCTCCGGGCGCGTGGGGGGTGCTCGCCTGTTTGTGCTAGTAGTAGTGGGTTTGTATGGTAGCAGTGGCAGAAAAGGGCACGCCGGCCGGCCGGCCGGTTGGTGAGCGACGGTGCGGCGTCGCTCCCGTCTAGCTCACGGGTCACGCCATGATGTGATGTGATGTGCGAATGTGTGTGCCGTCGAAGCGTGCGCAGCACAGGGGACGTGACGCGATGCGATGCGATGCCGCACGTGTCGAGTCCCCGGGACTTGTTTGTGCTGGAAAACTTTGGACCGAAGAACTTCTTTTTTTTTTTTGAAAAATGGAAGAACGCAGCCTTGGCTCTTCGGCTAGCTGAAGAACTGAGGCAGCTGACGGCCGGGATGAGAGACAAATGTGGCGCGCAGTGAATGGGGCACATGGGCGCATTGGATGCCCTGTTTTGCTCGATCTGCCACGCCCTTCTAGTCCGGCAGTCATAATTACAGGCCGCGGTCAATGCCCGGATATGATCGTGCTGAAATCGAGCCGTTTCGCGTAGAAAATCTCTGCGCCGTGGTAGAATAGTTAGAAGAGGTGGTTGGTTACTGATGAGATGGCCGTGTCGATCGATTGTTGGTTCGCAGACTGACAAGGCGTCGATGCTGGACGAGATCATCGACTACGTCAAGTTCCTACAGCTCCAAGTCAAGGTACGGAAGTGTTTGTGGACAGAGCTTTGTGTTTTCCTGCTTCTGGTTACGTACGATCTGTGGAGGTGACAGCACGTTTGTTTCTCAGGTTCTGAGCATGAGCCGGCTGGGCGGGGCGGCCGGCATGGCGCCGCTGGTGGCCAGCATGTCGTCCGAGGTGAGTAACCCAACACTCAGTATACGTGCAATCCTGACCGATCAGCTCTCGATGGATTCTGAGGTGCGTCGACGTCGAACGTAATGCAGGCCAACAGCAGCGCGAAGAGCACCAACGGCGGCGGGAACGGCGCGGCGGCCGCGGCCGCAAAGGCGAACGGCGGAGGCGAGAGCGGCGGCGGTGGAGGAGGGGGCGGCGGGCTGCGGGTGACGGAGCATCAGGTGGCCAAGATGATGGAGGAGGACATGGGCACGGCCATGCAGTACCTGCAGGGGAAGGGCCTCTGCCTCATGCCCATCTCCCTCGCCTCCGCCATCTCCTCCGCCACCACCACCACCACCTCCCCGGCCTCGCTGCTCGCCAGGCAGGCCGTCAGCCCCGCCGCCGCCGCCGCCGCGCTGGCCTCCGCGAACGGCGGCGACGACGCCGCCGCCCGGCCCGTCAAGGTCGACGCCGGCGCCGCGTCCGGCGGGAAGCCGTGAAGCTGAACGGCCGGAACAAGGGTGCATCCGTGCATGCATTATCTACTCCATGTTATTAGGATAATCACATGTATCGCTCCTGTATACTCCTTCCCTTCCAATTTTCTTCCTCCGGAAATCAGACTCGCCATGCATGCACGCGTACGTGCATGTGCATGATCAAGCGAGCTCCCATGAGAAGGCTCATCTCGCTTCCGTTCCTCCATGAATTTGCATGAAGATCTTCTCTGAGTGGCTTCTCGTGTTCATGCGCTGCCACCTTTCGTCGTGCACTTCAACGTTGACAAAAACACAGCAGTATTAATCCCACAAGGTCAGCCGTTGACTCTGCAGCCTCGGCATATGCCTAAAAACGATGGACGCATCGTGCTGCGATCATGAAAGAGATCGCGGTCGGTGATGATACATTCCTCTTCTGATGCGGCCATTAATGGTTCAGATGCTGCTGGTGATTAGTTGCGAGTAAAATGGTGGCGAGATGTGCAGGCTACTAACGCCGCACGACGTCCGTCGATGGGCTGGCTGGCTGAGGTAAACAAATGCGGCGGAATAATTAGGGCGTGCCTTGCTCGCACGACACGGAGCGAGACGAGGATTAAGGGGGTGGATTGAGAATCAATCCGGCGCGAGGTGCCCACGTTGGTCGAGTTCCTGCCAGCTGGGGTCGAGGATTTTTGGATCCAGTAGACAAAAAACAAAAACAGAAAAAATCAGCCCCTCCCGTGTTGTCCATACGAGGCGACGTGCAGGGTGACCTACGTTTTGGTCGCCCCCCCCCCCCCCCCCCCTCCCCCCGGGCATGGCCGGGGCGAAGCTCGACCGGTGCCGGCAGTGGCGAGACCATACCATGACATTCTCTCGTGTGGCACGAGTCGTGTAGGCCTGCTCCCCCGGGCCAGAGTGTTGGCACAGGTGCAGCAGTGGCGTGACGAGCAACATGGACGGCGGGGGATGCCTAGGCTGCGGGCGCAGATCTGGCGGGCAGGCGAGGCAGGTCGGAGGCTCTTGTCCTGCCTTCCGACGACGATGGTGCCCGGCCTTCATTCGACTGGCTTTGGGGCCTATGACTATGAGTGTTGGGGTGATGGGGCGGCCGTGGTCCAGTGCAAGAAGTTATTGTAGAACTCTCCAAGTATATGAAGTCACTAGTAGAAAAAGGGTCAAATGTGAGACACATTAGTGCCGGTTTGAATTTGAGCCGGTACTAATGTGTCCATTAGTGCCGGTTCCAACGGCTAGGCGGGAGGAGCTCTTTAGTACCGGTTCGTAGCGAACCTTTAGCACCGGTTCGTGCCATGAACCGGTACTAAAAAGGATGGTGGCAGGATGTTGTCAGTCTGGGGCCCCTCCAGCACCTTTAGTACCGGTTCGACCGGTACTAAAGGTCGTCCTACATAAACCCTTCGTCCACTCGAGCTCGCTCTGTTCTTCCCCTTTCCCCTCTCCTCTCTGTTCTTCCCCTCTTCCTCTCGAGCTCATCACACATTTTGCCAAAAATTTGTCAAGATTTGAAGGCCCCCATCCATTCAAATGATCACAAAGGTTAGCAACTTTGTCCTTTCATCTCTCATTGCTAGATTAGCTCTTGCAATGCTTTATATAGTGATTAATTTGTGAGTTTAGTAATTTGGGAGGAATTATATGTGCTAGTATTTGATTTATATACAATTTGAGGTAAAAAAATAACATTGAGTTTGCATATGTAGGTGTGGTTTACTTAGTGCCTTCTAAATCTCCGTCGTAACCACCGTCGATCGCCCGCACCGTCCCGTCGCCGGCACCACCTTGTGGTGACCCTCTTGTTCATGAATTTTTTTATATAAAAAATTGATGTTTGTGTGATTTGGATATATAGTTACTCGTATAATTATCTTACCGTACGTTGTCTGTTATACATAGTGCCATGGTTTTGATATCCGTCCCCGTCGGCCCTCGTCCTTGTTATGATTCGGATGTGGTATATTCTCTTTTAAAACTATTTGTTGCATTTCGTGTTTATGACAAATTATGCCCATCAAGTTGACATAGATATTTTTATCTAGGAGGTATGTGAACCGGAAATTCCAACCGACCCTATTGTCGAGAGGTTAAATTTAGTTGAAAGAGAAAACGAGTATTTGAAAGAAAAATTGAAAAGAATTGAGGGGGAGAAGATGGAATTGGAGTTGCATGTTGCCGATGTCGTCGATGATCACAAGATCAAGATGGAGAAAATGCGCTTGAAGATTAGAAAGATTAGAAAATATGCCATTGATAGTGAGGCTTGGTATCATTATGCTGTTGGATCAATTGTTACCTTAGTTGCGATCTTGATCGCATTTGTTATTGCATTTAAATGCTTTAGCTAGAGAGTTATTTGTTTGTTGCATTTAAGTGTTGTATGAACTTTATGTACGAACTTTATGTATGAACTTGGTCTTTTCGGTGTTGTGTAATGAAGATGAGCCGACAATGGATGTATGATGACCGATGCTCTCCCGAGTTCATTAATGGCGTGCAAACTTTTCTGCTTGTGGCTGGGGCAAACAAGCGGGCGGATGGTTTTATGCCTTGTCCATGTGCTGGCTGTAAGAATGATCACAATTACTCTATGTCAAGAACCATTCACGTCCACCTTTTTGAGTTCGGTTTCATGCCCCACTATAATGTTTGGACCAAGCACGGAGAAAGAGGGGTTATGATGGAAGACAATGAAGAAGAAGAGGACGACGACAGCTATCCTGGCCATGGGTTCCCTGAATACGATGATACAACAATGGGTGAAGAAGCTGAGCCGGCAATGCGGGAAGAAGCTGAAGAAGAGGCATCAGATGAGCCCGCTGATGATCTAGGTCGGGCCATTGCCGATGCAAAGAGAAACTGCGCAAGTGATTTGGAGAAGAAGAAGTTGCAGCACATGTTAGAGGATCACAAGAAATTATTGTACCCGAATTGCGAAGCTGACAAGAAAAAGTTGGGCACCACACTGAAATTGCTGCAATGGAAGGGAGAGAATGGTGTATCTGACAAGGGATTTGGAAAGTTGCTGGTAATGATAAAGAATATACTTCCAAAGGACAACGAATTGTCCGAGAGTACGTACGAAGCAAAGAAGGCTGTCTGCCCTCTAGGGTTAGAGGTGCAGAAGATACATGCATGCCCTAATGGTTCCATCCTCTACCGCGGTGAGTACGAGGATTTGAACGCTTGCCCGGTATGCAGTGCATTGTGCTATAAGATCAGCCGCGATGACCCTAGTGATGCCGAGGGCGAGCGCCCCAGGAAGAAGATTCCTGCCAAGGTGATGTGGTATGCTCCTATAATACCACGGTTGAAACGTTTGTTCCAAAACAAAGAGCATGCCAAGGCGATGCGATGGCATAGAGAAGACCGTAAGAAAGACGGAAAGTTGAGAGTACCCGCTGACGGGTCGCAGTGGAGAAAAATCGAGAGAAAGTACAGGAAGGAGTTTGCAGGTGACGCAAGGAACGTATGGTTTGGTCTAAGCGCAGATGGCATTAATCCTTTTGGGGAGCAGAGCAGCAACCATAGCACCTGGCCTGTGACTCTATGTTTGTATAACCTTCCTCCTTGGTTGTGCATGAAGCGAAAGTTCATTATGATGCCAGTGCTCATCCAAGGCCCTAAGCAACCTGGCATAGACATTGATGTGTACCTAAGGCCATTAGTTGAAGAACTCTTACAGCTGTGGAATAGAACAAGTTATGTGCGTGGGATGAGCACGCACAGGAAGAATTTGACCTAAAGGCGTTGTTGTTCGTGACCATCAATGATTGGCCTGCTCTCAGTAACCTTTCAGGACAGACAAACAAGGGATACCGCGCATGCACGCACTGTTTGGATGATACCGACAGTATATATTTGGATAGTTGTAGGAAGAATGTGTGCCTGGGACATCGTCGATTTCTTCCGAGCAGGCATCCCGTAAGAAAGAAAGGCAAGCATTTCAAAGGTGAGGCGGATCACCGGACGAAGCCTCGCCACCGTACTGGTGCTGATGTACATGATATGGTCAAGGATTTGAAGGTAGTCTTTGAAAAGGGTCCTGGCGGACAACCTGTTCCGAATGACGCTGACGGACGCGCACCCATGCGGAAGAAGAAATCTATATTTTGGGACCTATCCTATTGGAGACCTAGAGGTCCGCTCCGCAATCGACGTGATGCACATGGCGAAGAATCATTGTGTGACCCTGCTTGGCTTCTTGGGCGTGTATGGGAAGACAAAAGATACACCTGAGGCACGGGAGGACCAGCAACGTATGCACGGAAAAGATGGCATACATTAGGGTCATGCCAGCTACGCTCTTACCAAAGAAGAGAAGGAAATCTTCTTTGAATGCCTGCTCAGTATTAAGGGACCGTCTGGCTTCTCGTCGAATATAAAGGGAATAATAAATATGGCAGAGAAAAAGTTCTAGAACCTAAAGTCTCGTAACTGCCACGTGATTATGACGCAACTGCTTCCGATTGCATTGAGGGGACTTCTACCGGAAAACGTTCGATTAGCCATTGTGAAGCTATGTGCATTCCTCAATGCAATCTCTCAGAAGGTAATCAATCCAGAAATCATACCAAGGTTAGAGAATGATTTGGTGCAGTGTCTTGTCAGTTTCGAGTTGGTGTTCCCACCATCCTTCTTCAACATCATGACGCACGTCCTAGTTCACCTATGCGAAGAGATTAACGTTTTGGGTCCTGTATTTCTACACAATATGTTCCCCTTTGAGAGGTTCATGGGAGTCTTAAAGAAATATGTTCATAACCGTGCTAGGCCAGAAGGAAGCATCTCCAAGGGCCATGAAAATGAGGAGGTCACTGAGTTTTGTATTGACTTTATTCCTGACCTTAAGCCGATTGGTGTTCCTGAATCGCGGCATAAGGGCAGACTGGATGGAAAAGGCACGCTAGGAGGGGATCAAATAATATGTATGGACGGACATTCTCTCACTGAAGCACACTACACAGTTCTACAGAATCCCGCCTTGGTGGCTCCGTATATGGACGAACACAAGAATTTTCTACGCTCCAAACACCTGGAGCGGTCTGATGACTGGATTACACGTGAACAAACGAGGACTTTCCCCGGCTGGTTGCAGACACGTGCCATGCATGACGCCTCTATTGAAGATGACCTGTACTCGTTGTCCCAGTTACCATCTTCGAATATAATGACTTTCAAAGGGTACGAGATAAATGGGAATACATTTTACACGATCGCCCAAGATAAGAAGAGCACCAACCAAAACAGTGGTGTCCGCTTTGATGCAGCAATCAAGACGGGAAAGGAAACATATTATGGTTACATAGAGGACATATGGGAACTTGACTATGGACGTGGTTTGAAGGTCCCTTTGTTTCGGTGCAAATGGGTCAATATGACACGAGGCGGGGTAACGGAAGACCTGCAGTACGGAATGAGAATAGTGGATCTAAACAATCTTGCGTATGCAGACGAACCATTCGTCCTAGCCAATGATGTGGCATAGGTTTTCTATGTGAAGGACATGTCTACCAAGCCGAGAAAAAGAAAAGATAAGGAAGCGAATGCATCATACGATGAGCCAAAGCGCCACATAGTTCTTTTTGGGAAGAGAAACATCGTGGGAGTGGATGACAAGACAGACATGTCAGAAGATTATGAAAAGTATGATGCAATTGCTCCATTCACAGTGAATATTGACCCGAGCATCCAGTTAAATGATGAAGATTTTCCATGGTTACGACGCAAAGGGACACACGCGAAGAAAAAGTTTCACACCCAAAGATCTGGGATGTGATCGGCTTTACTATCATCACTTTCTTCTGTGTTTCACACCCAGGAGGGAATCTTTGTAATATTTAGGGTAGTTATGTGTTTTGGCATTTGAAACACGAAGAAATTTTATGTGCAAACAAATTCTTTCATGCATTTACTGATTTTTTTCCAGCTAAATGACCCTGAAATTGAAAAGCACTTCAAATGAACTCCGAAAAGGTTGAAAGTTGGCATGGTATCATAATTTCACCCACATAGCATGTGCAAAAAAGTAGAGAGGGTTACGGCAAAAACTGGATGCACTTCGTGTACAAAATGGACAATCTCTTTCGAAGTATCAGGATTTCGGACGAAAACTAATCTGTTACAAAGGCATTTCATTTTTTAAATAACCTAAGCATTACCAAATTGAATATAATGATAAAACACACTAATATTAAACATAAGAAAAAAGAATCACTGAAAAATGTATTTTCAAAGTTAAGTTATTCACAAACTAGTGATTCACACAAATTTCAAATAATTCAAAATTTAAACTATTCAAATTTGAAAACTACCGGCACTAATAGAAAGTTTGTCATTTTTTGTACCTAAAGAAAAAAATATTCACAAAGAAACTCTAAATACAGGAAAAAACAAGTCAGAAATAAATAAAGCAAAAAAATAAGAAAATGAAAAAGCCCACCAACTGGGCCACAACGGCCTGCATATGACTAGACACCCAACCTGTTGTTGGGCCAGGATGCAGGCCCACATAGGCCCAGTAGGCCCACAGGGCAGCACAGAACAGGTAGGCCCAGTAGGCCTGCTTTGGAGAGGAGCTCGAGAGAGCTACCGCACTCGGGCTTATAAACCAGTGCGGACGCCCCTCGGCTAGCGAGGTGGGACTAAACTTGCCGCACCGCAACTGCGCCAGCGCACACCCTTTAGTACCGGGTCGTGGCTCCAACCGGTACTAAAGGGGGGGGGTCTTTAGTACCGGTTCGAGCCACCACCCGGTACTAAAGGGGGTCGCTACCCGCCGCTTGGCCTGGCCAAAATTGACCTTTAGTACCGGTTGGTGGCTCCAACCGGTACTAAAGGCCCATCCTATATAAGAAAGCACTTCAAAAAATTCAGTTTCTCATCTGCTTCTTCTCCTCTGCCCCGTCGCCCGCCGCCCCCCGTCGCCGCCCCCGTCGCTGCCCCCGTCACCGCCCCGTAGTCGCCGCCTCGGCCGTCCCCGTCCCTGTCGTGTCCCCGTCGTCGCCGCCCCGTCCCCGTCGTCCCCGGCCGCCCCGTCCCCGTCCCCATCGCTGCCGCCCCGTCCCCGTCACCGTCGTCGCCATCCCCGTCGCCTCGCCTCACCTCGCCGGTGAGCTCCTGCCCCGGCCGCCATGTCCACACACACACACACACATTGTTTTTCTGTTTTTTAGCTATATAGAAAATTTTCTGTTTTTTAGTAATAGAAATATTTATAGAAATGTTAGAATTTTTTTTTGTCTTTAGTTATAGAAATATTTATAGAAATGTTAGAAATTTTTCTGTTTTTTAGTTATAGAAATATTAGAAATGTTAGTTATAGAAATATTTATAGAAATATTTGAAATGTTAGAAATTTTAGAAATGTTAGTTATATAGAAATGTTAGAAATTTTTCTATTTTTTAGTTATAGAAGTATTAGAAATGTTATAGAAATGTTAGTTATATAGAAATGTTAGAAATTTTAGAAATGTTAATTTTAGCTAGATGAATTAGATTAATGTCAAATTGTTAGACGATGATCGATGTTTTTTTAGTTTCTTATAATTTTAGTTATAGAAAAATTTAGAATTTGCATACAGAATTTTAGTTATCACAATCCAATCATTTAAAAAATGTTACTTTTTGCGGGCATATAGTATTTGTTGTCGACGATGCCCAGCCCGCATCCTCGTCGTCGACCCGTTCGCGACGACGTCCTGCTACAGAGGACCCATGTCCGGGACTGGGCTCCGCCGGGCTGGCTCTGGGAGGTGCTACCTTCAGGGGCGCGCCGCTTAGTGAGGAACCCAGCCCCGGGTCCCGTCGTCGACCCTGATCTCCTTTGGTGGCGTTCGCGTGGGCCACATTTGATGCAGAGGGAGCCGGCCCCGCCGGAGGTGGTGCGTCGCCGTGTCAGGGAGGAGGACGAGCACGTCCATCGTTACATGGCTGCTATGGACGTCAGGTTCTCCAATACCTGGCAGGTTCTTTGGGCAGATGACCGGAGATATGATCCTGTGATGGTTCCTTCTCTTTGGGTGTCCATCGCCCGCGCCTTAGGAACCGCGAGTGGCCTAGATTCTTCTGTAGTATTCGATCTTTATTAGCTACCTAGCCAGTGATGTATTCGATATATAATATTCGGGACAATGTATTCGAGATTATATATATTATTAGAGATGATGTATTCGAGATTATATATTATTCGAGACGATGTATTCGAGATTATATATTATTCGAGATGATGCATATTATGTACTATGATTCAGTTTTTCCTTATTGATTGCATCCATGCATTGTAATTTGAATACTAAATTGTTTTATATTTCTTCTGGATTAGCTAAATAAAAGCTATGGCGGACAATACCGACAGAGAGGGAGAAGAGGCCCTGTTCGAGATCATACGCAGCCCTCGCAGGCCAGATGATCTGAATGAAGCAGATGACGGCTCCCAATATCTGAACAATACCGGGGAGGGTGATGATAAGATATTCGATCTCGACGACCGAATGGATGAAGTCATGAACTATGATTATGATTATGATGATGCAGACAATGTTGATCTCGAAATAACAAAGACTGGCGAGGTATATTTATATAAGCAGGCATCTGGTGATCATCACATGTTTTTTTATTTGAAGATATATTAACGAATCGATCTTTCTTCTTTTAGCCCTCCGGATCGAGCAAAATCTGCTTCTACAGACAGCAGGACAAAGCGAGGCCCGGGCAAAAACTTGAAGGATGGTGTAAAGTACAACATCGATTCCATGAAAGCTAATGGCGAACCCCTCATGCCTAAGAACATTGCGAACAAGTTCGTTCATCGGTGCGGAGTTCTTGTGAAGGACCAACTCCCGATCTCCATTCAAGAATGGAAAGAGCCAAAAAAGAAACGTCCAGATGTTACTTGGGTCGACGACAGAGCAAAAAAACGCTTTGGGAATCTTTCATGGAACATTTCACCCTACCAGATCATGTCACTGATGCAGATGTGCAGAAAGTCAAGGACGCTGCTCTTAGGAAGATGGCAATTGCATTCAACACCCACAAGAAAACTGTATGGGCCAACTACATCGAAGGAGAAAAGAAGACTCCAGAATTCAAGAAAACACTGGAGAAGCAAAGAGAACACTGGCCCGCTTTCATGAAATTCAAGGAATCCGAATTAGCTAAGGAACGGTCGAGAAAAAACAAGGCCAATGCCGCAAAAAAGACGCAGTTCTATAGGCTGGCGCCAGGTGGCTACGCGGTGGCAATGCCTAAGTGGGATAAGTCTGAGGAAGAGATGCTGGATGCAGGGGTCACTCCAGTTACTAGGAGCTGGGCCCCCAGGTGCAGAACTTGGTTCTATGCGCATGGGGGGGCATTGGACCCGAAGACAAGCCCGGATTCCAAGAAGGCAAGTCTAAAAGGAGCCGAAGAGAAGTTACTTCAAGCAATAGAAGATGCTCGAACGGGGGTGTTCATGCCCAACAAAGAGAACGACGAGCTTACGCGCGCCCTGGGAAATCCTGAACACCCGGGAAGAACATGAGGCAAGGGCGTTATTCCCTGGTATGATGGCTTTTCGGACTGGAACGACGACTACAGGAGTCGTGCAAGAAGGAAGATGGAGGAGGAGAAGAAGAGGAAGATGGAGGAGGAGCAGAGGAAGCAGGAAGCAGAACGCCTTCAAGGCCTAGAATTAGCGCACGCGAACTTGGCACTCAAATTCCAACGGCAGCACTAGCAGATCGACTCACTTAGCCAGGAAATGGGGTCTCAACAGCGGCAACAGCTAGCGGATGATCCAGCATTGGATAGCACTGTCCCATCCATGCCGAGAAGCAGTGTTGGTTCCGCCCCGGGGGACACACTGCTGGATAGATACCCCATGGGTGACATCATGGAGAACACTAACTGTGAGCTACACTTCAAAATGAAGAACATATCCATGAAGGTGGCGGACGCCGTTGCTTTTACAAATCCCCCCGAAGCAACCTTCCATTGCAACCCGATTCCAGCGGGCTATGCTCGTGTCTTGGTTGATGAGGTGGTGGACCAATATTCGAGGCTAGAGCTTGACATTCCTGGAGGTGACGAGGAGCACACACTGGGAGAGGCCATAGATCGTGTCATCCTATGGAGAAAGGATTGCATCATCTTTCGAAGGCCACCGACACCGCGTCGTCATCCGACTCCTCCTCGATGTGAGGACACTCCTCCTGCTTCAAGTCCGGCACAGCGTGAGGCCACTCCTCCTGCTTCAAGTCCGACACCGCGTGAGGCACTCCTCCTGCTTCAAGTCCGGCACAGCGTGAGGCCAGTCCTCCTGCTTCAAGTCTGACACCGCGTGAGGCCACTCCTCCAGCTTCAAGTCCGGCACAGCGTTAGGCCACTCCTCCTGCTCCAACTTAGCCACGTCAGCCGTCTCCGCCGCCTCAGCAATCGAGGAAGAGAGCCGCCACAGCTATGGTGCGTAGCGGTACGAGTCGAGGTAGTCAGGAGGTACAGGCGGAGGCAAGCGATATAAATATGGTCCAAGCCTCGCTCCTCTTCCTCAGAGGCCTTACGACATGACCGAGGAGCAAAATGCAGCCATAGTGAAGGCCCAAGTGGACGCCCATTTTGGACCGAAACCGGCAACGCCGCCAAGGGAGAAAGTGCCCGAGGAAAAGATTGACCACTTCATTCGTATGGCTAGACCACCAGCTCCCAAGCCTGTTGACTCAGACTATGAGCACCAAATCAGGAAGGCACATCGAGCACGACTACAGAAGGAAGCGAGCTCGAGCTCGAGCCAACAAGCAGCTGGCAAAAAATGCGGGAAAACCGTTCCCCAGCTAGGAGAACAGGCGGCGCAATCGATCCCCCCGCTTGTTGTTCCAACAACACATGAGAGTACGCGCGCCCTATATTATTGTGGGCAAACCGTTCCCCAGCTAGATAATCTGGTAATAAACGAGGAGCATATAAGCCAGGCTAAAATGCTCGGTATCAGTGTTGGACAACTCCTCAAGATTGAGCCCATGTCTCCGCTTAAAGAGGAGGAAATAAAACGGAAATATGTCCGCGGCTAACCTTTGGTCGAGCCCGAGGAGGTCAAGAACCTCCCAACGAGAATGTATGAATTGCATAATTGGTACATGAACATTACCAAGATTTCCAATCGAGAGTCCCTCATGGTGAAAGTCAAGGAAGAGCATTACTTCCATAAGCTAGCTCTGTCCGTTGAGTATTCAGAACTATTTCAGTTATTCAATCAAGATGCACTCGACAAATCTCTTGTCAGTTGCTATTGTCTGTAAGTGATTTCTTTCTGTAATTTAAGTCTCAAGCTAGCTTTAGTGCTCATTGATCGATCATTACCTGTAATTATCCTCACTATATTATTTTCTGTGGTATTATGCAGGATGAAGATGTATGAAATGAAAAAAGCTGGACGCTATAGCATTGGGTACATTGACCCAAATACCGTTAATGAATACACATGGAAATTGGAATGGTATAAACAAGATGTAGAGAATAAAATGCTAGGGTTCTTGAAGCGCCTCAATACCAATGAAGATATACTACTTCCTTACAACTTCCTGTGAGTCACACTGTCTTGTACTACAAATTCTGTTTTTCTTACTAGCTAGCTAGATGTTAATAATTAAGTGTATAGGGTTTAGGGTAGTTGATTAGTGTTATGCACATGCCTGCTTAATTAAGACATGCAAACGTGTGCGCATGCAGTTACCACTGGATCTTGTTAGACATTAAAGTTGAAGAAGGAAAAGTTGAAGTACTGGACTCACTACTTAAAAAAGAAAGTGACTACACCATCTTGAAGGGGATAGCCGGGAGGTAATTTCAATCATTATTAACTATATCTCGTCCTATTTAGTTCGTAATTTCCTGATATCAACTATTTAACAACCCCTTTATTAATTTTCTTTGCCGGCGGGCAGGGCTTGGGCAAAGTTCATCAAGGTGACTGCAGGCAAATGGCGAGAAAAGCTGTTTTATCGACCCAAGGTAAGTAATTAATTAAGTAGTACTAGCTAGCTACCATCTCTTTAATTCTTGTCTCAATACCATTAATTAATTATCATGCTTGATTAATCATTATCTGATTAAATTCCATTCTCGTAAAGGCCCTGAAGCAGGCGCCGGGGACTGATCTGTGTGCATACTATGTTTGCGAGAACATTCACATGATGGCGTCCGAAAGGAGCAAATCTCAAAGACAGGACTGGGTACGTTTGCCAGAACACTATTCACATTTTTTACACCATTATCGATATCTAGTCACACAACTAATACAGATGCATATTGATCTCCTTCTTAACAGTTCAAAGAGGTGCGGGAGCAGCTCCTACCAACGGAGCGCATACTAGCACTTCAAGAGGAAATAGCGGGATTTTTGCTCGACCAGGTCATAGATCCCAAAGGAGAATACTATTACCCGCTACTGCCCCCATGAACCACTCCCAATTGTCATCGTGCTCCGAAGGCACCAAGGCAACATGTAGGAGAAATTGTATATATACATGTGTATGTGTGAATAATAGTGGTTGTGAGACATTCGATGATATATATATATATGATCGGTTCTACGAGAAATTCTATTTATATATATGCATAACGTGTACAATATGTAGTATCGTGAAATACTAGCAAACAAAAAAGAATTAAATGGAAAACACAAAATTAAAGGAAAAATAAAAAATAAAACCAACCCCCCCCCCCAAATATTGTAGTACCGGTTGGTGTTACCAACCGGTACTAAAGGGCTCCCCGCCCCCGGCGCTGGCTCGTGCCACGTGGGTGCACTTTAGTGGCGGTTCGTACCGAACCGATACTAAAGGGGGGGGGACCTTTAGTCCCCACTCTTTAGTGCCGGTTGCAGAACCGGCACTAAAGGCCCTTACGAACCAGTGATACATGCCGGTTCTGCACTAGTGAGTGTCAAATCAAAGGGAGCTAAAGGTAGCTTTCTTAATCTCTCAAGTTTCGTATGCTAGTTACGCAACTCTATACGCACTTAACATCTACTATCCCTAGACTCTCTATAACTAGAGTATGATTGGGGAGTAGAAACAAAGGTACTTGGTAAAAAAAAGGTTTTCAAGGAGGTGACTAAAGAACTTTACAAAATAAAAATAAAATGATAGTGGTTGCAACCGAAAGATTTGCAAGAGCAAAAAGAGAGCTTTAAATGTGTGGTGATTGTGATGAATATAGTGGTTTCAATGGAAACAAATGCTCCAAGCAATTGGCTAGTGTATATATTCATGGTTGGTTTTCTTATCTTAGGAACAAGTCTAACATCGATGCAACTCTGAAAGTTATGTCACAAATTAAGTGATTGCCCTTCATGTCCCTTGAAAATTATCTCACCACCTGGTAGACAAAGCACTACAATATAAGATGAACTTTATGCTTCCCTTAATAAGTGTTGTGTTTTAGGGAGGAGCCTAATTTAGCATGCTTGTACGACGAGCCTACATGCATTTATAATCGGTTATGCTATTTCTCACTCGACTGAGAAATAGTGAAGTCTCAGTCGACTGTTTTAGCCACTGGATCATTTGCTACTCCAAGATTTGCGCTGGAACTGAGTTGTCCTTGTTTCGGCCTGTGTAATGCCCTTTGTCCAGCCTATTTTTGCTTTTTTTTCCTTTGCTCCCGTTGGCCTTGGTCCTGTAGGGGCATGTAGTGTTTGTTCAGCTTGTCCTATGGGGGCTAGGGAGTGTTTGTTTGTCTTAGTACGCAGGTGTTCGATGGGCCATTTTCTCGTTTTGTTTTTTTGTTTGTTTTTGGGCGCGATTCATCAGAGGGGAACGGGCAAATATGTGTGCTCCCGTCGCACTACCCATGGAGACGGGCGAGGCTGCTGATGGAGTAATTTATCTTCGTTATTATCCGCTCTCTTTTTTGTCTTTTTTCTTTTGTTGTTTTCTGGTTCGAGTAGTTGCATGTCTTATAACCCGATCGCAACTGGATTTTTTATTCTGTCGAAGGGGGCGACAGTAGAGGGGGCGGGCCAGTTGCAAGCCCGACAACAACCCCGCGATTGCAAGTGCCGCACCCGACAACAACTGCATGTCCCCGAACATGGTTGCAGCTAGACTTTCTTTTGTCGGAGGGGGCGGCGGAAGAGGGGGCGGGCTAGTTGTATGTCCAACTCTAGTCATGCAACTGCAAATGTCTCACCCGACCGTAACTGCATGTCTTCTACCCCGACCGCAACTGGACTTTTTTGTTCTGTTGGAGGGGTGCCGATAGAGGGGGCGGGCCAGTTGCAAGCCCGACAACAGCCCCGCAACTGCAAGTGTCGCACCCGACCGCAACTACATGTCCCCGAACATGGTTGCAGCTAGACTTTCTTTTGTCGGAGGGGGCGGCGGAACAGAGGGCAGGCCAGTTGCATGTCCGATTCTAGGCATGCAACTACAAGTATCGCAGCCGACCGCAACTGCATGTCTTCTAACCCAACCGCAACCTGACTTTTTTGTTCCGTTGGAGGGGGCGCTGGTAGAGGGGGCGAGCCAGTTGCAAGCCTGACAATAGCCCCGCAACTGTCGGTGCCACACCCAACCGCAACTGCATGTCCCTCAACATGCTGGCAACTGGGCTTTTGTTTTGCCGGAGGGGGCGGCGGGAGAGGGGGCGGGCCAGTTTGCATGGGCCGACATTGGGCATGCAACTGCAAGTGTCACCCTCGACCACAACTGCATGTCTTCTTACCCGACCGCAATTGGACTCTTTTTTTCTATCGGAGGGGGCGCCGGTAGAGGGCGTGGGCCAGTTGCAAGCCCGACAATAGCCCCGCAACTGCAAGTGCCGCACCCGACCGCAACTGCATGTCCCCCAACATGCTTGCAACTGGACTATTGTTTTTTCGAAGGGGGCGGAGGGAGAGGGTGAAAATGCAACTATCCCTTGGTGGTTTTGGTAATTACTAACAACATATAGCTCACTGAGCTAATGCTATCTCAAGATAAATATTTCAGGAAAGCTCAATGATTGGCATGGCATGGATTAGGGATGTGGAACCCCTTCAAGTTGATAAGGACAAAGGATTGGCTCAAGCTCAAAGCTCAGGACTCTACATTTTACTTTTAGTGATCCAAGATCACATTGAGTCCATAGGAAAACCCAATACTATTAAAAGAGGATGAGGTGTTGCTTAATGAGTTACTTGCTCAAAATGCTTAGTGATATGCTCCAAAACCCTCAACTACTTTCTCACATCCACATATGTCCCAAACCAAAAGTCAAACTCGGCCCCACCAAAATTTCCTATCCAACGCCACCGAGTTCACTTGACATAGCCACTGCCACAAACCCTAGTCATTTCGGTCTCACCGATAGGGATCTCGGTCTCACCGAGATGGGATTGCAACCTCTCTGTTTCCCTTCGTAACGTTTCGGTCCAACCGAGATGAGCAATCGGTTCCACCGAGATTGCAATGCAAACTCTCTGTTTCCCCTTCGTAACGTTTCGGTCTAACCGAGATGAGCGAATCGGTCCCACTGAGTTTGCCTGACCAACTCTTTGTTTGCTTATTACCAAAATCGGTCCAACCGAGTTTGTGTAATCGGTCTCATGAGATTACGTTATGCCCTAACCCTAATGGAATCGGTCCCACCGAGTTGACATGTCGGTCCCACCGAAAATCCTAACGTTCACATTTTGAACTAAATCGATCTGACCAAGTTTTCTGATTCGGTCCCACCGAGTTTGGTGATTTGTGTGTAACGATTAGATTTTGTGTGGAGGCTATATATACCCCTCCACCCACTCTTCATTCGTGAGGAGAGCCATCAGAACATGCCTGCACTTCCAGCATACATTTTCTGAGAGAGAACCACCTACACTTGTGTTGAGGTCAAGATATTCCATTCCAACCACATAAATCTTGATCTCTAGCCTTCCCCAAGTTGCTTTCCACTCAAACCCTCTTTCCACCAAATCCAATCCTATGAGAGAGAGCTGAGTGTTAGGGAGACTATCATTTGAAGCACAAGAGCAAGGAGTTCATCATCAACACACCATCTATTACCTTTTAGAGAGTGGTGTCTCCTAGATTGGCTAGGTGTCACTTGGGAGCCTCCATCAAGATTGTGGAGTTGAACCAAGGAGTTTGTACGGGCAAGGAGATCGCCTACTTCATGAAGATCTACCCTAGTGAGGCAAGTCCTTCCTGGGCGATGGCAATGGTGGGATAGACAATGTTGCTTCTTTGTGGACCCTTCGTGGGTGGAGCCCTCCGTGGACTCGCGCAACCGTTACCCTTCGTGGGTTCAAGTCTCCATCAACGTGGATGTACGATAGCACCACCTATCGGAACCACGGGTAAAAAATCTCCGTGTCTACATTGTGTTTGCTCCCTCCAAACTCCTCCCTTTACCTTCATATGCAATTGTTTTACATTCCGCTGCTATACTCTTAGAATTGCATGTGTAGGTTGATTACTTGACTCATGCTAAGTTGCTAAAATCTGCCAAGACTTAAAATTGGGAAAAGGCTAGATTTTTAATTGGTCAAGTAGTCTAATCACCCCCCTCTAGACATACTTTCGATCCTACAATTGGTATCAGACCTTTGGTCTCCATTTGCTTTGATTTCCATAGCTTTCGGTGATCATAGCCTTGTTTTCACAACCTAGGAGAGTATGGCGTCTAGCGAGGGAAATTACCACCGTAGAGGTCCTTACTTTGATGGTACTAATTTTGCTAGTTGGAAGCATAAGATGAAAATGCATATTCTTGGACATAACCCCGCCGTTTGGGCTATTGTGTGTATTGGCTTGCAAGGTGAATTCTTTGATGGGAGAGAACCGAACCGTGAAGCTACCGCGGAAGAATTGAAGATGCTGCAATACAATGCTCAAGCTTGTGATATTCTCTTCAACGGATTGTGCCCCGAAGAATTCAACAGAATCAGCCGTCTTGAGAATGCAAAGGAAATTTGGGATACATTGATTGATATGCACGAAGGTACCGACTATGTCAAGGAATCCAAATTGGATGTGCTTCAAAGTCAACTTGACAAGTTCAAAATGAAGGATGGTGAAGGTGTCCCTGAAATGTACTCTAGGCTTGCTCTCATCACAAATGAGATTGCTGGCTTAGGAAGTGAAGAGATGACTGATAGATTCATCATCAAGAAGATCCTAAGAGCCTTGGATGGAAAATATGATACTATGTGCACATTGATCCAAATGATGCCCAATTACAAAGATCTCAAGCCAACGGAAGTCATTGGAAGAATTGTTGCTCATGAGATGGCACTTAAGGATAAGGAAGAGCTCCACAACAAGTCAAGTGGTGCTTACAAAGCCTCATGTGAAGCTCCCACATCATCAAGTGAGAAACAAACCTTCAATGAAGAATTGAGCCTAATGGTGAAGAACTTCAACAAGTTCTACAAGAGTAGAAGCAAGGAAAGAAGCTCCAAGTCAAGGTCCTACAATGACAAGAGATCTTCAAGTCGTGAACGAAATTGCTACAATTGTGGAAGACCCGGACACTGCTCAGATGAGTGTACGACTCCCTACAAAAGAAGAGAAGATTCTCCCAAAAGAAAAAAGTAGAAGAGAAGAATCACCACCTAGAGAGAGAAGGAGTAGAGATGATCATTATGAGCGAAGACCCTCTCGGAGAAGCAAGGATTCGGAAAGGAAGGACAAGTCATCAAAGAGCTACACAAAAATAACAAATCAAGCTCATGTTGGTGAATGGGTATCCGGCGAATCCGACCATCACTCCGAAAGAAGTTATCACTCCGACTCCGAATATACTCAAGATGAAGGTGTTGCCGGTCTAGCTATCGTGTCAACCAACTCCTATGACATATTTGACTCACCAAATGAAGGAATTGGAAGATGCTTCATGGCTAAAGGTCCAAAGGTAACACACCCCGAGTATGTTGATTTCAATAGTGATGAAGATGATTTGCTAGGAGATGATGATTTACTTGTTGACAACTCTAGTTATGAGAACTATGATGAACTTGCTATTAATCATGTTAATCAAGATAAAACGAATGATGATGATAAGAAGGAGATTGAGCGTCTAACTAAAGAACTAAACACTCTTAAGTTAGCTCATGAAACTACCTTGGAAGATCATCGAGAACTTTTAAAGACTCATGAGAAGCTACGCTTTGAAAAGCTCAACCTTGAGCAAGAGCATGAGTTCTTAAAAGCAATCAATGATGATCTTCGCAATAAAAGTTCTTCTTACATTGCCAAGCGTTTACTCTTGTCTACTTACATACCACAAGTTAAATCTAGCAACAAGAACAAGAAAGATTCTTCCTCTAGTAGTAACAACAATCATGCTAAATCCAATGTTGTTGCTTCTAGTAGTTATCTTGATTCCACTAATGATTCTCTTAGCCAAGTTACACTTGAGCAAGAAAATAGCTTATTGAAGGGAATTATAGAGAAAGGTGTTTACAAGAGTCTTGCCGGAAGTAAGCAATCTGAGGAAATTGTACGCAAGCAAGGAAGACACCGGAAGAATCAAGGTGTTGGTTTTGAACGAAAGTTCAATGCCAATGGAGTTGAGTGGGAAGAAGATCAATACCCCAAGACGAAGTTTGTTCCTCAACAAGAGAAGTATGATCCTACTTCTTTCCAAGGAACACAAGCTCAAGATGATCTTCCACCACAAGACCACAAGCTAAAGGGCAAGGACAAGCTTCAAGAGGAGATTGATGCATTTGAAGAAGCTCCTAAGGCCTTGGTCAAGTGGGTTCCCAAGACTGCATCAAGTTCCACTTCATCAAGTACGACTACAACTCCAAGGATTCCCATCAAGATGGTGTGGATCCCGAAGCAGAACTAGAGAGCTCTTGAGGGTGACTCCGCCAACGTATTTCACTCATATCATTTTGGCAAGGACATGTACAAACAACTTCCATATCTTGCACTAGTTCGAGGAGTCACAAACCCTCTTGTTGGTAAGACAAGGGACAAGGACCTAATGCATTCATGGACATCATCTCATGTGAATATCACTCTATGTCTATGGATATCCTTGTTTGTTCCTTGTGGGACTAACCTGTGTAGGTATTGAAATGCAACTCACTCCAAAGGATTGCTCCGAATGATCTACGTCAACATTGAGCACCCACATCTTCAACACCTACATGAAGTCATCATCGACAAAACCCAAGGTTAGTTCATCCCTCTTAGGGGGGATATCACATCTAGGGGGAGCTTTACTCTAATCAATTGAGATAAAGCAACTCTAATGATGTGAACACAACAATGCTTTATGTAAAAGTGGTAACCCCACTTGTGCTTAAACGATGAGTATGACCTATGATCAAATGTTCTCATTTGACTCCTAAGTCAATATACTCATATATAGATGACCTAGTCATCGCCAAATTGCTTGATATATGCTAGAGTGATTGTGCATGCTTTGTCACATATTTCATTTATCATTTTATTGTGTGAGCATGTTGGATGCATATTTTACTCATTCGAGGACATCCATTTGTTTCTTTGATTGTTTGACCTTTTCTCTGTTGCCAAATGGATGGACAAGAATGCCTAAGAACTACCTCTAGCTATCTATTATTTTCTCGTCTCAAACTCCATTCATGCTACATCACAAAGTTTGATCAAGTCAGATTCGAACCACTCTGTGTGAGGAGCACTCGGAGTCCCCGATTCGTCATAGAGTTAAAAATTCCAAAACCTCTTTGTGCATTTCGGTATGACCGAGTCATCCATTTCGGTCACACCAAGATCACTAAGTTGATCTAGGTTTTCAATCTCGGTGCCACCGATTTGAACTTTTCGGTCACACCGAATTGCAGTAACTGCTTGCGATTCTGCATCTCGGTGCCACCGAGTTGTTCCACCCGGTCACACCAACAGGGTCGGGATATATAAACCCACGGGTGAGATTTTGGAAATTTCTTTGAAACCTCTCAGCCCACGCGTATCCTGCTCTGCTGCCTCGGGTCTCCGGATCGTTGCTACCTCTTGAGCACTGCGTTGGTTTTCCCTTGAAGAGGAAAGGGTGAAGCAGTAAAGCAGCGTAAGTATTTCCCTCGGTTTTTGAGAACCAAGGTATCAATCCAGTAGGAGGCCAGGCACAAGTCCCTCGCACCTACACAAACAAATAAATCCTCGCAACCAATGCAATAAAGGGGTTGTCAATCCCTTCATGGTCACTTACGAGAGTGAGATCTGATAGATATGATAAGATAATATTTTTGGTATTTTTATGATAAAGATGCAAAGTAAAATAAAAGCAAAATAAACGGCGCCAGAAATAGCTTGTTGTCGGGAGATTAAAATATGATGGAAAATAGACCCGGGGGCCATAGGTTTCACTAGTGGCTTCTCTCGAGAGCATAAGTATTATGGTGGGTGAACAAATTACTGTTGAGCAATTGACAGAATTGAGCATAGTTATGAGAATATCTAGGTATGATCATGTATATAGGCATCACGTCCAAGACAAGTAGACCGGCTCCTGCCTGCATCTACTTTACTCCACACATCGACCGCTATCTAGCATGCATCTAGAGTATTAAGTTCAAAAGAACAGAGTAACGCTTTAAGTAAGATGACATGATGTAGAGGGATAAATTCAAGCAATATGATATAAACCCCATCTTGTTATCCTCGACGGCAACAATACAATACGTGCCTTGCTGCCCCTACTGTCACTGGGAAAGGACACCGCAAGATTGAACCCCAAGCTAAGCACTTCTCCCATTGCAAGAAAGATCAATCTAGTAGGCCAAACCAAACTGATAATTCGAAGAGACTTGCAAAGATAACCAATCATACATAAAAGAATTCAGAGAAGATTCAAATATTGTTCATAGATAAACTTGATCAGAAACCCACAATTCATCAGTCTCAACAAACACACCGCAAAAGAAGATTACATCGAATAGATCTCCACAAGAGAGGGGGAGAACATTGTATTGAGATCCAAAAAGAGAGAAGAAGCCATCTAGCTAATAACTATGGACCCGAAGGTCTGAGGTAAACTACTCACACATCATCGGAGAGGCTATGGTGTTGATGTAGAAGCCCTACGTGATCGATGCCCCCTCCGACGGAGCTCCGGAAAAGGCCCCAAGATGGGATCTCACGGGTACAAAAGGTTGCGGCGGTGGAATTAGGTTTTTGGCTACGTATCTGGTAGTTTGGGGGTACGTAGGTATATATAGGAGGAAGAAGTACGTCGGTGGAGCAACATGGGCCCCATGAGGGTGGAGGGCGCGCCCAGGAGGGTAGGCGCGCCCCCCTACCTCGTGCCTTCCTGGTTGATTTCTTGACGTAGGGTCCAAGTGTTGGGGAACGTAGTAATTTCAAAAAAATTCTACGCACACGCAAGATCATGGTGATGCATAGCAACGAGAGGGGAGAGTGTTGTCCGCGTACCCTCGTAGACCGAAAGCGGAAGCGTTAACACAACGCGGTTGATGTAGTCGTACGTCTTCACGATCCGACCGATCAAGTACCGAACGCACGGCACCTCCGAGTTTAGCACACGTTCAGCTCGATGACGTCCCTCGAACTCCGATCCAGCCGAGTGTTGAGGGAGAGTTTTGTCAGCACGACGGCGTGGTGACAATGATGATGTTCTACCGACGCAGGGCTTCGCCTAAGCACCGCTACGATATTATCGATGTGTAATATGGTGGAGGGGGGGCACCGCACACGGCTAAGAGATCAATAGATCAATTGTTGTGTCTATGGAGTGCCCCTGCCCCCGTATATAAAGGAGCAAGGGGGGTTCGGCCGACCAAGGGGAGAGGCATGCCAGGAGGAGTCCTACTCCTACCGGGAGTAGGACTCCCCCCTTTTCCATGTTGGACTAGGAGAGAGAGGGGGAAGAGGTGGAGGGGAGGAAGGAAAGGGGGGGTGCCGCCCCCCTCTCCTTGTCCTATTCGGATTGTGGGGGAGGGGCGTGCGGCCCTGCCCTGGCCTCCTCTCCTCTCTTCCACCTAGCCCCACTAAGGCCCATTAAGTTACCGGGGGGTTCCGGTAACCTCCCGGTACTCGGAAAAACCCCGATTTCACCTGGAACACTTCCAATGTCCAAACATAGGCTTCCAATATATCAATCTTTATGTCTCGACCATTTCGAGACTCCTCGTCATGTCCGTGATCACATCCGGGACTCCGAACAACCTTCGGTACATCAAAACATATAAACTCATAATATAACTATCATCGTAATGTTAAGCGTGCGGACCCTACGGGTTCGAGAACTATGTAGACATGACCGAGACACCTCTCCGGTCAATAACCAATAGCGGAACCTGGATGCTCATATTGGTTCCCACGTATTCTACGAAGATCTTTGTCGGTCAGACCGCATAACAACATACGTTGTTCCCTTTGTCATCGGTATGCTACTTGCCCGAGATTCGATCGTCGGTATCTCGATACCTAGTTCAATCTCGTTACCGGGAAGTCCCTTTACTCATTCCATAATACATCATCCCGCAACTAACTCATTAGTCACAATGCTTGCAAGGCTTCTAGTGATGTGTATTACTGAGTGGGCCTAGAGATACCTCTCCGACAATTGGAGTGACAAATCCTAATCTCGAAATACGCCAACCCAACAAGTACCTTTGGAGACACCTGTAGAGCACCTTTATAATCACCCAGTTACGTTGTGACGTTTGGTAGCACACAAAGTGTTCCTCCGGTAAACGGGAGTTGCATAATCTCATAGTCATAGGAACATGTATAAGTCATGAAGAAAGCAATAGCAACATACTAAACGATCGAGTGCTAAGCTAACGGAATGGGTCAAGTCAATCACATCATTCTCCTAATGATGTGATCCCGTTAATCAAATGACAACTCATGTCTATGGCTAGGAAACATAACCATCTTTGATCAACGAGCTAGTCAAGTAGAGGAATACTAGTGACACTCTTTTTGTCTATGTATTCACACATGTATTATGTTTCCGGTTAATACAATTCTAGCATGAATAATAAACATTTATCATGATATAAGGAAATAAATAATAACTTTATTATTGCCTCTAGGGCATATTTCCTTCAGTCTCCCACTTGCACTAGAGTCAATAATCTAGATTACACAGTAATGATTCTTACACCCATGGAGTCTTGGTGCTGATTATGTTTTGCTCGTGGAAGAGGCTTAGTCAACCGGTCTGCAACATTCAGATCCGTATGTATCTTGAAAATTTCTATGTCTCCCACCTGGACTAAATCCCGGATGGAATTGAAGCGTCTTTTGATGTGCTTGGTTCTCTTGTGAAATCTGGATTCCTTTGCTAAGGCAATTGCACCAGTATTGTCACAAAAGATTTTCATTGGTCCCGATGCACTAGGTATGACACCTAGATCGGATATGAACTCCTTCATCCAGACTCCTTCATTTGCTGCTCCTGAAGCAGCTATGTACTCCGCTTCACACGTAGATCCCGCCACAACACTTTGCTTAGAACTGCACCAACTGACAGCTCCACCGTTCAATGTAAACACGTATCCGGTTTGCGATTTAGAATCGTCCGGATCAGTGTCAAAGCTTGCATCAACGTAACC
The DNA here is from genome assembly GCF_018294505.1 of Triticum aestivum. Taxonomy (NCBI): domain Eukaryota; kingdom Viridiplantae; phylum Streptophyta; class Magnoliopsida; order Poales; family Poaceae; genus Triticum; species Triticum aestivum. Next base: position 100,125,629 of record NC_057814.1, on the reverse strand, counting down.
ATTTAGGATGAGCTCTTTGTCACCTCCATAAACGAGAAACATATCCTTAGTCCTTTTCAGGTATTTCAGGATGTTCTTGACCGCTGTCCAGTGATCCACTCCTAGATTGTACCTCCCTGCTAAACTTATAGCAAGGCACACATCACGTCTGGTACACAGCATTGCATACATGATAGAGCCTATGGCTGAAGCATAGGGAACATCTTTCATCTTCTCTCTATCTTCTGCAGTGGTCGGGCATTGAGTCTTACTCAATCTCACACCTTGTAGTACAGGCAAGAACCCTTTCTTTGCTTGATCCATTTTGAACTTCTTCAAAACTTTGTCAAGGTATGTGCTTTGTGAAAGTCCAATTAAGCGTCTTGATCTATCTCTATAGATCTTGATGCCTAATATATATGCAACTTCACCGAGGTCTTTCATTGAAAAACTCTTTTTCAAGTATCCCTTTATGCTATCTAGAAATTCTATATCATTTCCAATTAGCAATATGTCATCCACATATAATATCAGAAATGCTACTGAGCTCCCACTCACTTTCTTGTAAATACAGGCTTCTCCAAAAGTCTGTATAAAACCAAATGCTTTGATCACACTATCAAAGCGTTTGTTCCAACTCCGAGAGGCTTGCACCAGTCCATAAGTGGATCGCTGGAGCTTGCACACTTTGTTAGCTCCCTTTGGATCGACAAAACCTTCCGGTTGCATCATATACAACTCTTCTTCCAGAAATCCATTTAGGAATGCAGTTTTGACATCCATTTGCCAAATTTCATAGTCATAAAATGCGGCAATTTCTAACATGATTCGGACAGACTTGAGCATCGCTACGGGTGAGAAGGTATCATCGTAGTCAATCCCTTGAACTTGTCGAAAACCTTTCGCAACAAGTCGAGCTTTATAGACAGTAACATTACCGTCAGCGTCAGTCTTCTTCTTGAAGATCCATTTATTTTAATAGCTTGCCGATCATTGGGCAAGTCAACCAAAGTCCATACTTTGTTCTCATACATGGATCCCATCTCGGATTTCATGGCCTCAAGCCATTTTGCGGAATCTGGGCTCACCATCGCTTCTTCATAGTTCGTAGGTTCGTCATGGTCTAGTAACATAACCCTCCAGAACAGGATTACCGTACCACTCTGGTGCGGATCTTAATCTGGTTGACCTACGAGGTTCAGCAATAACTTGATCTGAAGTTTCATGACCATTATCATTAACTTCCTCACTAATTGGTGTAGGCCTCGCAGAAACCGGTTTCTGTGATGAACTACTTTCCAATAAGGGAGCAGGTACAGTTACCTCATCAAGTTCTACTTTCCTCCCACTCACTTCTTTCGAGAGAAACTCCTTCTCCAGAAAAATTCCGAATTTAGCAACAAAAGTTTTGCCTTCGGATCTGTGATAGAAGGTCTACCCAACAGTTTCCTTTGGGTATCCTATGAAGACACATTTCTCCGATTTGGGTTCGAGCTTATCAGGTTGAAGTTTTTTCACATAAGCATCGTGTGACGCCCCCGATTTGACCGTACACTAATCATGCACGCAAATGTGTACGATCACGATCAGGGACTCACGGGAAGATATCACAACACAACTCTACAACATAAATAAGTCATACAAGCATCATAATACAAGCCAGGGGCCTCGAGGGCTCGAATACAAGTGCTCGATCATAGACGAGTCAGCGGAAGCAACAATATCTGAGTACAGACATAAGTTAAACAAGTTTGCCTTAAGAAGGCTAGCACAAAAGTAGCAACGATCGAAAAGGCAAGGCCTCCTGCCTGGGACCTCCTAACTACTCCTGGTCGTCGTCAGCGGCCTGCACGTAGTAGTAGGCACCTCCAGTGTCGTAGGTGTCGTCGTCGACGGTGGCGTCTGGCTCCTGAACTCCAGCATCTGATTGCGACAATCCGGTATAGAAAGGGGAAAAGAGGGAGAAAAGCAACCGTGAGTACTCATCCAAAGTACTCGCAAGCAAGGAGCTACACTACATATGCATGGGTATATGTGTAAAGGGGCATATCAGTGGACTGAACTGCAGAATGCCGGAATAAGAGGGGGATAGCTAGTCCTGTCGAAGACTACGCTTCTGGACATCTCCATCTTGCAGCATGTAGAAGAGAGTAGATTGAAGTCCTCCAAGTAGCATCGCATAGCATAATCCTACCCGGCAATCCCCTCCTCGTCGCCCTGTTAGAGAGCGATCACCGGGTTGTATCTGGCACTTGGAAGGGTGTATTTTATTCAGTATCCAGTTCTAGTTGTCATAAGCTCAAGGTACAACTCCGGGTCGTCCTTTTACCGAGGGACACGGCTATTCGAATAGATAAACTTCCCTGCAGGGGTGCACCACATAACCCAACACGCTCGATCCCATTGGCCGGACACACTTTTCTGGGTCATGCCCGGCCTCGTAAGATCAACACGTCGCAGCCCCACCTAGGCTCAACAGAGAGGTCAGCACGCCGGTCTAAACCTATGCGCGCAGGGGTCTGGGCCCATCGCCCTATGCACACCTGCACGTTGCGAACGCGGCCGCGAGCAGACCTAGCAACCCACACGATACGGCGGTTACGTCAAGCGGTCCAACACGGCGCGCGCCACTCAGTCGCTGACGTCAAGAAGGCTTCGGCTGATACCACGACGTCGGGATACCCATAACTACTCCCACGTAGATGGTTAGTGCGTATAGACCAAATGGCCAGACTCAGATCAAATACCAAGATCTCGTTAAGCGTGTTAAGTATTCGCGAACGCCGACCAGGGCCAGGCCCACCTCTCACCTAGGCGGTCTCAACCTGCCCTGTCGCTCCGCCACAAAGATCCACTTGCGGGTACTCCTACGAGCCGACCCGACTTTAGTCATCACATGTGTCATGTATATAGTATATAAGTATATACCCGTGTTCACCGCCCAGGTGATCACGGCCCGATAGTATAGCACAGCAGACGGACAAGAATGTAGGGCCACTGATGGAAATCTAGCATCCTATACTAAGCATGTAGGATTGCAGGTAAAGGTAACAACATAGTAGCAAGGATAGGCTATGCATCAGAATAGGATATCGAAAGCAGTAACATGCTACACTACTCTAATGCAAGTAGTAGAGAGTAGAGTAGGCGATATCTGGTGATCAAGGGGGGGGCTTGCCTGGTTGCTCTGGCAAGTAGGAGGGGTCGTCGACTCCGTAGTCGAACTGGGCAGCAGCAGTGTCGGTCTCGTAGTCTACCGGAGAGAAGAGGGGGAAGAAACAGTAAATACAATGCAAACATAAGCATGACGATGCGTGACATGACAATGAGCGGTGCTAGGGGTGTCCTAACGCGACAGTAGGTGGTACCGGTGAAGGGGGGGAACATCCGGGAGGTATTCCCGATGTTTCGCGTTTTCGGACAGACGGACCGGAGGGGGAAAGTTGCTAGTTCGATAGGTTAGGGAGGTGTGGTGGACGAACGGACTGCGTATTCGGATTCGTCTCGTCGTTCTGAGCAACTTTCATATAGAAAACATTTTCATCCGAGTTACGGTTTAAAAGATATGAATTTTCAAAGTTTATTTGAATTTCTGGAATTATTTAATTAACAGAAAAAGGGATATGACGTCAGCATGACGTATGAGTGACGTCAGCGGTCAACAGTCCGGGTTGACTGGTCAAACTGACAAGGGGGACCCACCTGTCATAGACAGTGGGTTAACAGAGGATTAAACTAATTAGTTTTTAGTTAATTAACTACTGGGCCCACCTGTCAGTGAGAGATTAATTAAACTAATTATTTTTATTTATAAAACATTTTCTTTTTCTTTTCTTTTTTAATTTTTGCGGCGGGGCCCGCATGTCAGTGACTGGGCCTGCCCAGTCAGCAGTTGACTGGGTCAACCCAGTCAACTGGGGCCCGTGGGGGCCACTGGCAGGGACACTGGGGGGTGGGGCCAGGCCAGCCACGTCGGCGGCCGGCGCCGGCGCAACTCCGGCGACCAAAACCAGCGGCGGTCCCTCGCCGGAGTTGGCCGGAATCGCGCTACGGGGCTCGGGGAGGAACGGGGCTAGGCCCATTCGAAAGAGCTCGCAGCGCCGCATCCAGGGGTGGCCGGGGCTTCGCCGGACTCGGCCGGAATCGGCGCCGGCGAGCGGCGGAGGCGGCGGCGCGCACGGGTGCCCGACGGAAACAGGGCTACGGCAGGCGGTCGAGCAAGCGGAGGGGCTGGGGAGCTTCTACGTGCGGTGGGGAGCGCTGTGGGCTTGAGCCCGTGACCAATTGGTCACCGGAGACCCGCCGGCGGCGAGCTCCGCGGCGCGGCGTTCGGGCGCGCGTGGGGGAGAAGCTAGGGAGCGTGGGCGAGCTAGCGGAGAGGGGGAGGAGATAGAGGAGCTCACCGCGCGGCGCAAGAAAGGCCCGTGGGTGCTTAGGAGCAGCAGGTCGGCGCCGGGGAAGAAGGGGGTCGCCGGCGTCCGAGGTTGAAGGCGAGCTCGGGGAGGCCGTTGCAGTGGCTCCGAGCTTCGACGGAGAGGCGGAGGGGGTGCAGTCGAGGGCGGCGACGTCGTACGACACGGCGAGGTGGCGAGTGGGGCACGGTGGCCGCGTGAACGACGGGAACGGCGGCGAGCGCGTCGGGCGTGGGGAAGAGGAGAGCGGCGCGGATCCGGGGGAGAGGCGCAGAGGCCGAGGGAGTGAGCGGGGTGAGTGGGAGAGAGGCCCGAGGGAGCGGGGGCCGCTGGCGCCCTTATCCTCTCGCGGGGTTCACCGCCGGCGAGGTGGTGCGGCGGCAGCGCGCCCCTGTTCCGACCGGGTCGGGGGAACAGGGAAGGGGCGAGGGAGGAGGTGGGCTGGGCCGGGGGGGCGCGGGTGCGGCCCAGTTTGGGCCGGGGGTTCGGTGCAGATGGGCCACGGGTCCAGTGGGGGGGAAGGCCTGCTCCTTTTTTCTTTTTTTCTCTGACTGTTTCTGTTTTCTTTTTATTTGTTTATTTCCTTTTCTGTTTTATTTCATTTAAAGTATTTAGGCATTTTATAAAAATGTGTTTTCTCCACCATAATTACCAGTGTATTATTTAGCACCCACTGAACATTTTTGTTTGAATTTTTGAAAACTTTTATTTTCCACTTTAATTATATTTGAAGTTTGAACTAGGAGTTTGAAAGGAAGGTGATTCAAATGTGATCAAGCCCTGTTTAGCAACATGATTAGCTTAATCACAGGGGGTTACTGTAGCATGATTCTCAGGGTGTTACAAATCTCCTCCACTACAAGAAATCTCGTCCCGAGATTTAGGAGGTAGAAGGAAACAGTGCGGGGTATTCTTCGCGCAGACGATCCTCTCGTTCCCAAGTGGCCTCATCTTCAGAATGGTGCGACCACTGGACTTTGAGAAACTTGATCGCCTTCTGACGTGTGCGGCGTTCAGCTTGGTCGAGAATGCGGACCGGATGCTCCTTATAGGAGAGGTCTTGCTGCAATTCGAGCACTTCATGATCCACAGCTCGGATTGGATCCTTGAAGCAACGGCGGAGCTGTGACACATGGAACACATCGTGAACCTGAGAAAGGTTCGGCGGTAGTTCCAGTTGGTATGCCACTTTTCCACGCCTTTCGAGAATAGTGAATGGGCCAATATAGCGAGGAGCTAGTTTGCCCTTGATCCCGAAGCGGTGAGCACCCTTCATAGGTGTGACTCGAAGATAAGCCTTTTCGCCAGGTTGATAGACCATGTCTTTATGATGACGGTCATACTGACTCTTCTGACGTGACTGAGCAGTCTTGAGATTCTCGCGAATAATGCGGACTTGTTCTTCGGCATCTTGGATAATATCCGGACCGAAGAGTGGACGTTCCCCAGTTTCTGACCAGTTCAGAGGGGTTCGGCACTTTCGTCCATATAACACTTCGAAGGGGGCCATCTTCAGACTAGCTTGATAGCTATTATTATAAGAGAACTCAGCATACGGGAGAGATTCCTCCCATTTCTTGCCGAAGGAAATAACGCAAGCTCGAAGCATGTCTTCGAGAACTTGATTGACGCGTTCAACTTGTCCTTGCGATTGAGGATGAAACGCAGTACTGAATGACAGATGAGTTCCCATTGCTTCTTGGAAACTTGCCCAGAATCTTGAAGTGAATAAGCTACCACGGTCTGAACTGATAACCAATGGAATACCGTGGAGTGAAACAATCCTGGACATATAGAGCGTTGCCAACTGGCTAGCAGTGATCGTTTCTTTGACTGCCAGGAAATGTGCAACTTTGGAAAGCCGGTCAATGACGACAAGAATAGCATCATTACCTTTCTGCGATTTGGGAAATCCAGTGACGAAGTCCATCTCAACATGGTCCCATTTCCATTCAGGAATAGAGATAGGTTGCAGAGTTCCAGCAGGCCTTTGATGTTCTGCTTTGATACGACGGCAAACGTCACACTCAGCAACATAACGAGCAATGTCTTGCTTCATATTAGACCACCAGAATCTCTGACGGATATCTTGGTACATCTTTGTACTACCAGGATGGATACATAGAGGCGTATCATGAGCTTCTTTCATAACTTCCTGTGTCATATCCAGGTTTTTCTCTGCACATGGCACCACTAGGCGGCCCTTGAAGTATAGGGTGCCATCTTCAGAAATGGTGAAGAATGAGGGCTTTCCTTCTGCGAGGTAGCGCTTAATCTTGTGGGCTTCAGAGTCATACCTCTGTAGCCTTTTGATGCTGTCCTCGAGATCTGGTTTAGCAACTAGGGTATTGAGGGAAGCCTGGGTAACGACGTGGAGGTTCACCTTGCCAAATTTCTTAGGAGGGGGAGCGAGTGCACCCGGAGGAACAATATGGAGGTTCAGCTTCCTGAATTCTTCAACAAGCGAGGGCTGAACTTTATGAACCTGGAGGTGGTTGCAGTAAGACTTGCGGCTCAAGGCATCAGCCATTACATTAGCCTTGCCTGGAGTATAGGAAATACCCAAGTCAAAGTCTGCAACGAGCTCCATCCATCTCTGCTGACGGAGGTTCAGATCTGGTTGAGTAAACAGATACTTCAGACTTTGGTGGTCAGTGAAGATCTCGCAACGATTACCGAGAAGGTAATGTCGCCACTGCTTCAGCGCATGAATGACAGCAGCAAGTTCGAGGTCGTGAACTGGGTAGTTCTCTTCGTGAGGGCGCAATTGTCGAGAGGCATAAGCAATCACTTTGCGGTCTTGCATTAGGACACAGCCTAATCCTTGACGGGAAGCGTCGCAGTAAATGACGAAGTCCTTCTTAGTATCAGGTGGAGCTAGAACTGGAGCAGAAGTCAACTTGTCTTTGAGTGCCTGGAAACTTTCCTGACATTTGTCTGTCCATTGGAACTTGACGCCCTTATGCAACAGGTTAGTCAGAGGCCTGGCGATCTTGGAGAAGTTCTCGACAAATCGACGGCAATAGCTGGCGAGACCGAGAAAACTTCTGACTTGCTTAACGTTCTTGGGAGGAGTCCAATCAAGAATAGCCTGAACTCGCTCGGGGTTGACGGCAATACCATCCTTAGAGATGACATGCCCAAGATAGGTTACTTCGGGTAGCCAGAATTCACATTTAGAGAACTTGGCATATAGTTGATGTTCTCGTAGCTTTTCCAGCACAAGTCGAAGATGCTCAGCATGTTCTTCTTCGTTCTTGGAAAATATCAGGATATCATCCAGATAAACCACGACGAACTTGTCGAGGTAATCCATGAATATGTAGTTCATCAGACGAGAGAAGGTGGCTGGAGCATTGGTTAAACCGAAAGACATGACGGTGTACTCGTATGAACCATAGCGAGTCACGAAGGCGGTCTTTGGGATATCCTCTTCGCGAACACGGATCTGGTGGTAGCCCAACCTCAAGTCGAGCTTAGAGAACACTGACGAACCCGCCAGTTGATCATACAGATCATTGATCCGAGGAAGAGGGTATTTATTCTGAATGGTAGCTTGGTTTATAGGACGGTAGTCTTGAACTAACCGGTTTGTCCCATCCTTCTTCTTGACAAAGAGAGAAGGTGCTCCCCAAGGAGAGCAACTTGGGCGAATGAATCCTTTGCGAAGAGACTTGTCGATTTCCTCCTTAAGCTCAAGGAGTTCATGCGGCGGCATTTTGTAGGGTCGCTTGGCTATAGGAGTGGTGCCTGGTTTCAAGTCGATGATGAATTCGACAGCTCTAGCAGGGGGAATCCCGGAAGTTCTTCAGGGAAGACGTCGAGGAATTCACGCACGACGGGAATGTTTTCAATGCCCTCGAGTGGTGCAGCGTTCAATGCATTCAATGCATAGAGCCTTGCCTCGGCATTTTGCACCAGATGGGCTTGGTAAGTAACTATTTCATCTGAAGGGTGTAGCAGATGGACGGTCTTAGTGGTGCAAACGATTGAAGCAGTATGCGCTTTTAACCAATCCATTCCCAGAATGAGGTCGATGTACAGGACTTCAGTACGATGGGAGAGACAAGAAATTCCAGTCCTTCAATTTCAACAGTAACATCGCGACTAACCATAGAGGTTTGACATTGGCCCGCAGGGGTGTGTACCACTAGCGGAGTGTTTATCTCTTCGTGATTAATGCCATGCAGGAATGCAAATTCTGCTGAAATGAATGAGTGGGATGCTCCTGTATCAAATAAAACGGATGCTGGTACTGAATTTACGAGGAGTGTACCCATCACAGTAGCAGGCTGGTCTTGAGCTTCGCTGAGATCAACGTGGTTGGCATGAGCACGACCATGAGACTTAGCATTGTTGTTGCGGGGCTGGTTGTTACCACGGCCAGCTGCTGGAAGGGCCAGTTGATTCTGATTCTGATAGCAGTTCCTGGCAAAGTGACCCGGTTGACCACACTTGAAGCACAGACCATTATCGGGAGTGGGAACAGGAGCCCCAGGTGGGGGAGCTGGTAGCTTTGACTGCTTAGATGGTGGAGGAGGCAGACGCGATGCAGCATAAGATTTCCTGGGAGCAGGTGCATTTGGACGATACATGCTGTTCGGGATCCATATCTTACGCTTCTGTGAGGGCGAGCCCGAAGATGAGCCCGTGTCACGGTTGCGCCTGTGAGAGCTCTGGTATTCCTGCAGACCAGTTTCGACATTGATGGCCTTATTCACCAAGGTGGCGAAATCAGCAAAGTCATGCACTAGAAGTGCGAGCTTGATGTCAGCTTGAAGGCCATCACGGAACTTCTCCTGTCTGCGTGCATCAGTTGCAATGTCTTCTTCAGCATAGCGGGACAAGTCCAGAAACTCCCGCTGATAAGCTTCGACAGATTTGTTGCCTTGGGTGAGGTTGCGGAACTCACGCTTCTTCCGGTCCATGACTCCCTGAGGAATGAAGCGGGCACGGAAAGCAGCTTGGAAGTCTGGCCAGGTGATGATTGTTCCAGCTGGCAGAGTACGCCTGTGGCTGTCCCACCATTGAGCTGCGGGTCCCTTCAAGAAGAAGGAAGCAAAATTGACATAGCTGGCAGGGGCTACATCAGCAGACTCCATCTCATAGGTGATGTCACGGAGCCAGTCATCAGCATCCAGAGGCTGAGTTGAGCTGCGGTAGATGGTTGGGTTGAGGCGTATGAAATCTTGAAGAGTCACTTGAGCTGGCTGTTGGTTCATATTGGGGCGAGGAAACTGAGCCATCATATTTTCCATGAATTGGCGGTTCAGTTCAAACTGTTGGATCATACCAGCCATGTACTCAGGTGGTGGTGGGGCATCGCCACCACGACCACGACCACCTGGTCTAACCATCCTGCTAATATATAACAGGGGCAGTTCAGCATTGAGAAAATTTGCAATGACAAGAATCATTCATGATGAAACATGCATAATTGAAAGGAGCACGATAGCTACTACATAGTAGTCGGCATAACTTACAAAAGGGGTCATGCATAGAGTTCAGTACATAGAGTTCAGTACATGGACTAAAACATCATAGGCGGCACACAGGCTCGCGGCGAATGCAACTAATACTACAAGCAAGCCTACATCAGTCCCAAGAGGTACTGTGGAGGTAATCGTAGCCCGACAGCTGGTAGTGAGGCAACGGATAGTCCTCCACGTCAGCAGACTGGGGGCCGCGGATACTCAGGTGTAGAGCCCGACGCTCAGGTGGCAGAAGAGGACCAAGTGCGGGAGAGTAGCCTCCCACCTCTGGCCAACCAACACCGTGGGGCATCACGGTCCTGGCTGGGTAGATCGCAGAACGCGGTACCTGTCCAGACCGGACAAAGGGGTGCAGCAGCGTCAGAGCACGGTAAAGGTGCTGACGGGTGGTGTACATCTCGTGGCGAAGAGCTCGGTTAGCTCGATCCAGCCCATCAGCATGCAGAACCAGGTGCTGATGGTAGAAGGGCTCCCGGGTGACAGTGGAGTAGGCAGCAGTATAGTATCCCTCCGCACCAACATCAGAGGCGATAGCAATGTGCCTGAAAGGGGAGGTGTCCAACTCCCGATACTCTCCACGAAGACGTGTCAGAGCAGCATAGGCTGCATCGTGGACAGCCATATCGATGGTCACACCAACACCATGTGCGGTGTGCAGCACAGTAGTGGAGTCGTACTCCCGAGAGTAGAGGTGGACGATGGCACGGTACTGCTCCTGGTTAAAGTCCTGGTACTCCTCGTAGACGGTGTACTCAGGGTGCCAGCGATAACCCAGATAGGTCATCATCTCAGCTAGCACCGCAGGTGATCCCGAGGCACCAATGGCCATCGTGTGGCGAACGACCTGCCTCGTGGGTTCCATCTGAAAGCAAAGACGTTTCAAAGGAGTCAAATGACAGTGTGTGAATTGTTCAAAATACTATTCTAAGAAACAACTATGGCTTATCCATCTTTGGGGTGAACGCGGTCACGGGATCCTAGTGTTAGAGTTAGTAAATTCGTTTAACCCGAGTAGAAGAGAGTTCAGAGTCCCAGAGTAAAGGTCGAGGAGTAAAAGATCCTAGTACCACCCAATGGCGACGTGGGCCCGTAAGCCGCACAGCCATGTTAGTAAAAGTTTTGCAATGTCTAGACTCGACTTCGGCCAAGGAGTGTGGAAGGGGGATTCCTACAGGCAGTCGGCTCTGATACCAACTTGTGACGCCCCCGATTTGACCGTACACTAATCATGCACGCAAATGTGTACGATCACGATCAGGGACTCACGGGAAGATATCACAACACAACTCTACAACATAAATAAGTCATACAAGCATCATAATACAAGCCAGGGGCCTCGAGGGCTCGAATACAAGTGCTCGATCATAGACGAGTCAGCGGAAGCAACAATATCTGAGTACAGACATAAGTTAAACAAGTTTGCCTTAAGAAGGCTAGCACAAAAGTAGCAACGATCGAAAAGGCAAGGCCTCCTGCCTGGGACCTCCTAACTACTCCTGGTCGTCGTCAGCGGCCTGCACGTAGTAGTAGGCACCTCCAGTGTCGTAGGTGTCGTCGTCGACGGTGGCGTCTGGCTCCTGAACTCCGACATCTGATTGCGACAATCCGGTATAGAAAGGGGAAAAGAGGGAGAAAGGCAACCGTGAGTACTCATCCAAAGTACTCGCAAGCAAGGAGCTACACTACATATGCACGGGTATATGTGTAAAGAGGCATATCAGTGGACTGAACTGCAGAATGCCGGAATAAGAGGGGATAGCTAGTCCTGTCGAAGACTACGCTTCTGGACATCTCCATCTTGCAGCATGTAGAAGAGAGTAGATTGAAGTCCTCCAAGTAGCATCGCATAGCATAATCCTACCCGGCAATCCCCTCCTCGTCTCCCTGTTAGAGAGCGATCACCGGGTTGTATCTGGCACTTGGAAGGGTGTGTTTTATTCAGTATCCAGTTCTAGTTGTCATAAGCTCAAGGTACAACTCCGGGTCGTCCTTTTACCGAGGGACACGGCTATTCGAATAGATAAACTTCCCTGCAGGGGTGCACCACATAACCCAACACGCTCGATCCCAATTGGCCGGACACACTTTTCTGGGTCATGCCCGGCCTCGTAAGATCAACACGTCGCAGCCCCACCTAGGCTCAACAGAGAGGTCAGCACGCCGGTCTAAACCTATGCGCGCAGGGGTCTGGGCCCATCGCCCTATGCACACCTGCACGTTGCGAATGCGGCCGCGAGCAGACCTAGCAACCCACACGATCACGGCGGTTACGTCAAAGCGGTCCAACACGGCGCGCGCCACTCAGTCGCTGACGTCAAAAGAGCTTCGGCTGATACCACGACGTCGGGATACCCATAACTACTCCCACGTAGATGGTTAGTGCGTATAGACCAAATGGCCAGACTCAGATCAAATACCAAGATCTCGTTAGGCGTGTTAAGTATCCGCGAACGCCGACCAGGGCCAGGCCCACCTCTCACCTAGGCGGTCTCAACCTGCCCTGTCGCTCCGCCACAAAGATCCACTTGCGGGTACTCCTACGAGCCGACCCGACTTTAGTCATCACATGTGTCATGTATATAGTATATAAGTATATGCCCGTGATCACCGCCCAGGTGATCACGGCCCGATAGTATAGCACAGCAGACGGACAAGAATGTAGGGCCACTGATGGAAATCTAGCATCCTAGACTAAGCAGTAGGATTGCAGGTAAAGGTAACAACAGTAGCAACAATGACAGGCTATGCAACAGAATAGGATTATCCGAAAGCAGTAACATGCTACACTACTCTAATGCAAGTAGTAGAGAGTAGAGTAGGCGATATCTGGTGATCAAGGGGGGGGGCTTGCCTGGTTGCTCTGGCAAGTAGGAGGGGTCGTCGACTCCGTAGTCGAACTGGGCAGCAGCAGTGTCGGTCTCGTAGTCTACCGGAGAGAAGAGGGGGAAGAAACAGTAAATACAATGCAAACATAAGCATGACGATGCGTGACATGACAATGAGCGGTGCTAGGGGTGTCCTAACGCGACAGTAGGTGGTACCGGTGAAGGGGGGGACATCCGGGAGGTATTCCCGATGTTACGCATTTTCGGACAGTCGGACCGGAGGGGGAAAGTTGCTAGTTCGATAGGTTAGGGAGGTGTGGTGGACGAACGGACTGCGTATTCGGATTCGTCTCGTCGTTCTGAGCAATTTTCATATAGAAAACATTTTCATCCGAGTTACGGTTTAAAAGATATGAATTTTCAAAGTTTATTTGAATTTCTGGAATTATTTAATTAACAGAAAAAGGGATATGACGTCAGCATGACGTATGAGTGACGTCAGCGGTCAACAGTCCGGGTTGACTGGTCAAACTGACACGGGGGACCCACCTGTCATAGACAGTGGGTTAACAGAGGATTAACTAATTAGTTTTTTATGTTAATTAACTACTGGGCCCACCTGTCAGTGAGACATTAATTAAACTAATTATTTTTATTTATAAAACATTTTCTTTTTCTTTTCTTTTTTAATTTTTGTGGCGGGGCCCGCATGTCAGTGACTGGGCCTGCCCAGTCAGCAGTTGACTGGGTCAACCCAGTCAACTGGGGCCCGTGGGGGCCACTGGCAGGGGCGCTGGGGGTGGGGCCAGGCCAGCCACGTCGGCGGCCGGCGCCGGCGCAACTCCGGCGGCCAAAACAGCGGCGGTCCCTCGCCGGAGTTGGCCGGAATCGCGCTACGGGGCTCGGGGAGGAACGGGGATAGGCCCTTTCGAAAGAGCTCGCAGCGCCGCATCCAGGGGTGGCCGGGGCTTCGCCGGACTCGGCCGGAATCGGCGCCGGCGAGCGGCGGAGGCGGCGGCGCGCACGGGTGCCCGACGGAAACAGAGCTACGGCAGGCGGTCGAGCAAGCGGAGGGGCTGGGGAGCTTCTACGTGCGGCGGGGAGCGCTGTGGGCTTGAGCCCGTGACCAAAAGGTCACCGGAGACCCGCCGGCGGCGAGCTCCGCGGCGCGGCGTTCGGGCGCGCGTGGGGGAGAAGCTAGGGAGCGTGGGCGAGCTAGCGGAGAGGGGGAGGAGGTAGAAGAGCTCACCGCGCGGCGCAAGAAAGGCCCGTGGGTGCTTAGGAGCAGCAGGTCGGCGCCGGGGAAAAAGGGGGTCGCCGGCGTCCGAGGTTGAAGGCGAGCTCGGGGAGGCCGTTGCAGTGGCTCCGAGCTTCGACGGAGAGGCGGAGGGGGTGCAGTCGAGGGCGGCGACGTCGTACGACACGGCGAGGTGGCGAGTGGGGCACGGTGGCCGCGTGAACGACGGGAACGGCGGCGAGCGCGTCGGGCGTGGGGAAGAGGAGAGCGGCGCGGATCCGGGGGAGAGGCGCAGAGGCCGAGGGAGTGAGCGGGGTGAGTGGGAGAGAGGCCCGAGGGAGCGGGGGCCGCTGGCGCCCTTATCCTCTCGCGGGGTTCACCGCCGGCGAGGTGGTGCGGCGGCAGCGCGCCCCTGTTCCGACCGGGTCGGGGGAACAGGGAAGGGGCGAGGGAGGAGGTGGGCTGGGCCGGGGGCGGGGCGCGGGTGGCGGCCCAGTTTGGGCCGGGGTGTTCGGTGCAGATGGGCCACGGGTCCAGTGGGAGGGAAGGCCTGCTCCTTTTTTTCTTTTTTTCTCTGACTGTTTCTGTTTTCTTTTTATTTGCTTATTCCCTTTTCTGTTTTATTTCATTTAAAGCATTTAGGCATTTTATAAAAAGGTGTTTTCTCCACCATAATTGCCAGTGTAATATTTAGCACCCACAGAACATTTTTGTTTGAGTTTTTGAAAACTTTTATTTTTCACTTTAATTATATTTGAAGTTTGAACTAGGAGTTAGAAAAGGAAGGTGATTCAAATGTGATCAAGCCCTGTTTAGCAACATGATTAGCTTAATCACAGGGGGTTACTGTAGCATGATTCCCAGGGTGTTACACATCGCAGCCCCAAACTTTAAGAAACGACAACTTTGGTTTCTTGCCAAACCAAGTTCATAAGGCGCCGTCTCAATGGATTTTGATGGTGCCCTATATAATGTGAATGCAGCCGTCTCTAAAGCATAACCCCAAAACGATAGCGGTAAATCAGTAAGAGACATCATAGATCGCACCATATCTAGTAAAGTACGATTACGACGTTCGGACACACCATTACGCTGTGGTGTTCCGGGTGGCGTGAGTTGTGAAACTATTCTGCATTGTTTCAAATGAAGACCAAACTTATAACTCAAATATTCTCCTCCACGATCAGATCGTAGAAATTTTATTTTCTTGTTACGATGATTTTCAACTTCACTCTGAAATTCTTTGAACTTTTCAAATGTTTCAGACTTATGTTTCATTAAGTAGATATACCCATATCTGCTCAAATCATCTGTGAAGGTGAGAAAATAACGATATCCGCCACGAGCCTCAATATTCATTGGACCACATACATCTGTATGTATGATTTCCAACAAATCTGTTGCTCTCTCCATAGTTCCGGAGAACGGTGTTTTAGTCATCTTGCCCATGAGGCACGGTTCGCAAGTACCAAGTGATTCATAATCATGTGGTTCCAAAAGTCCATCAGTATGGAGTTTCTTCATGCGCTTTACACCGATATGACCTAAACGGCAGTGCCACAAATAAGTTGCACTATCATTATCAACTCTGCATCTTTTGGCTTCAATATTATGAATATGTGTATCACTACTATCGAGATTCAACAAAAATAGACCACTCTTCAAGGGTGCATGACCATAAAAGATATTACTCATATAAATAGAACAACCATTATTCTTTGATTTAAATGAATAACCGTCTCGCATCAAACAAGATCCAGATATAATGTTCATGCTTAACGCTGGCACCAAATAACAATTATTTAGGTCCAAAACTAATCCCGAAGGTAGATGTAGAGGTAGCGTGCCGACCACGATCACATCGACTTTGGAACCATTTCCCACGCGCATCGTCACCTCATCCTTAGCCAATCTTCGCTTAATCCGTAGCCCCTGTTTTGAGTTGCAAATATTAGCAACAGAACCAGTATCAAATACCCAGGTGCTACTGCGAGCATTAGTAAGGTACACATCAATAACATGTATATCACATATACCTTTGTTCACCTTGCCATCCTTCTTATCCGCCAAATACTTGGGGCAGTTCCGCTTCCAGTGACCAGTCTGCTTGCAGTAGAAGCACTCAGTCTCAGGCTTAGGTCCAGACTTGGGTTTCTTCTCCTGAACAGCAACTTGCTTGCTGTTCTTCTTGAAGTTCCCCTTCTTCTTCCCTTTGCCCTTTTTCCTGAAACTAGTGGTCTTATTGACCATCAACACTTGATGCTCCTTTTTGATTTCTACCTCCGCTGCCTTTAGCATTGCGAAGAGCTCGGGAATTGTCTTATTCATCCCTTGCATGTTATAGTTCATCACGAAGCTCTTGTAGCTTGGTGGCAGTGATTGAAGAATTCTGTCAATGACGCTATCATCCGGAAGATTAACTCCCAGTTGAATCAAGTGATTGTTATACCCAGACATTTTGAGTATATGCTCACTGACAGAACTATTCTCTTCCATCTTGCAGCTGTAGAACTTATTGGAGACTTCATATCTCTCAATCCGGGCATTTGCTTGAAATATTAACTTCAACTCCTGGAACATCTCATATGCTCCATGACGTTCAAAACGTCGTTGAAGACCCGGTTCTAAGCCGTAAAGCATGGCACACTGAACTATCGAGTAGTCATCAGCTTTGCTCTGCCAGACGTTCATAACTTCTGTTGTTGCTCTTGCAGCAGGCCTGGCACCCAGTGGTGCTTCCAGGACGTAATTCTTCTGTGGAGCAATGAGGATAATCCTCAAGTTACGGACCCAGTCCGTGTAATTGCTACCATCATCTTTCAACTTTGCTTTCTCAAGGAACGCATTAAAATTCAACGGAACAACAACACGGGCCATCTATCTACAATTAACATAGAGAAGCAAGATACTATCAGGTACTAAGTTCATGATAAATTCAAGTTCAATTAATCATATTACTTAAGAACTCCCAGTTAGATAGACATCCCTCTAATCCTCTAAGTGATCACGTGATCCATATCAACTAAACCATGTCAGATCATCACGTGAGATGGAGTAGTTTCAACGGTGAACATCACTATGTTGATCATATCTACTATATGATTCACGCTCGACCTTTCGGTCTCCGTGTTCCGAGGCCATATCTGTTATATGCTAGGCTCGTCAAGTTTAACCTGAGTATTCCGCGTGTGCAACTGTTTCGCACCCGTTGTATTTGAACGTAGAGCCTATCACACCCGATCATCACGTGGTGTCTCAGCACGAAGAACTTTTGCAACGGTGCATACTCAGGTAGAACACTTATACTTTGATAATTTAGTGAGGGATCATCTTATAATGCTACCATCAATCAAAGCAAGATAAGATGCATAAAAGATAAACATCACATGCAATCAATATAAGTGATATGATATGGCCATCATCATCTTGTGCTTGTGATCTCCATCTCCGAAGCACCGTCATGATCACCATCGTCACCGGCGCGACACCTTGATCTCCATCGTAGCATCATTGTCATCTCGCCAATCTTATGCTCCTATGACTATCACTACCGCTTAGTGATAAAGTAAAGCATTACAGGGCGATTGCATTGCATACAATAAAGCGACAACCATATGGCTCTTGCCAGTTGCCGATAACTCGGTTACAAAACATGATCATCTCATACAATAAATTGAGCATCATGTCTTGACCATATCACATCACAACATGCCCCTGCAAAAACAAGTTAGACGTCCTCTACTTTGTTGTTGCAAGTTTTACGTGGCTGCTACGGGCTTAGCAAGAACCGTTCTTACCTACGCATCAAAACCACAACGATAGTTTGTCAAGTTGGTGCTGTTTTAACCTTCGCAAGGACCGGGCGTAGCCATACTTCGGTTCAACTAAAGTGAGAGAGACAGACACCCGCCAGTCACCTTTAAGCAACAAGTGCTCGCAACGGTGAAACCAGTCTCGCGTAAGCGTATGCGTAATGTCGGTCCGGGCCGCTTCATCTCACAATACCGCTGAACCAAAATATGACATGCTGGTAAGCAGTATGACTTATATCGCCCACAACTCACTTGTGTTCTACTTGTGCATATAACATCAACGCATAAAACCTGGCTCGGATGCCACTGTTGGGGAACGTAGTAATTTCAAAAAAATTCTACGCACACGCAAGATCATGGTGATGCATAGCAACGAGAGGGGAGAGTGTTGTCCACGTACCCTCGTAGACCGAAAGCGGAAGCGTTAACACAACGCGGTTGATGGTCGTACGTCTTCATGGTCCGACCGATCAAGTACCGAACGCACGGCACCTCCGAGTTCAGCACACGTTCAGCTCGATGACCTCCGTCGAACTCCGATCCAGCCGAGTGTTGAGGGAGAGTTTCGTCAGCACGACGGCGTGATGACAATGATGATGTTCTACCGACGCAGGGCTTCGCCTAAGCACCGCTACGATATTATCGAGGTGTAATATGGTGGAGGGGGCACCGCACACGGCTAAGAGATCAATAGATCAATTGTTGTGTCTATGGGGTTCGGCCGGCCAAGGGGAGAGGCGCGCCAGGAGGAGTCCTACTCCTACCGGGAGTAGGACTCCCCCCTTTTCCATGTTGGACTAGGAGAGAGAGGGGGAAGAGGTGGAGGAGAGGAAGGAAAGGGGGGCGCCGCCCCCCTCTCCTTGTCCTATTTGGATTTGGGGGGAGGGGCGTGCGGCCCTGCCCTGGCCTCCTCTCCTCTCTTCCACCTAGGCCCACTAAGGCCCATTAAGTTACCGGGGGGTTCCGGTAACCTCCCGGTACTCCGGAAAAATCCCGATTTCACCCGGAACACTTCCGATGTCCAAACATAGGCTTCCAATATATCATTCTTTATGTCTCGACCATTTCGAGACTCCTCGTCATGTCCGTGATCACATCCGGGACTCCGAACAACCTTCGGTACATCAAAACATATAAACTCATAATATAACTATCATCGTAACGCTAAGCGTGCGGACCCTACGGGTTCGAGAACTATGTAGACATGACCGAGACACCTCTCCGGTCAATAACCAATAGCGTAACCTGGATGCTCATATTGGTTCCCACATATTCTACGAAGATCTTTATCGGTCAGACCGCATAACAACATACGTTGTTCCCTTTGTCATCGGTATGTTACTTGCCCGAGATTCGATCGTCGGTATCTTGATACCTAGTTCAATCTCGTTACCGGCAAGTCTCTTTACTCGTTCCGTAATACATCATCCCGCAACTAACTCATTAGTCACAATGCTTGCAAGGCTTATAGTGATGTGTATTACTGAGTGGGCCCAGAGATACCTCTCCGACAATCGGAGTGACAAATCCTAATCTCGAAATACGCCAACCCAACAAGTACCTTTGGAGACACCTGTAGAGCACCTTTATAATCACCCAGTTACGTTGTGACGTTTGGTAGCACACAAAGTGTTCCTCCGATAAACGGGAGTTGCATAATCTCATAGTCATAGGAACATGTACAAGTCATGAAGAAAGCAATAGCAACATACTAAACGATCGAGTGCTAAGCTAACAGAATGGGTCAAGTCAATCACATCATGCTCCTAATGATGTGATCCCGTTAATCAAATGACAACTCATGTCTATGGCTAGGAAACATAACCATCTTTGATCAACGAGCTAGTCAAGTAGAGGCATACTAGTGACACTCTGCTTGTCTATGTATTCACACATGTATTATGTTTCCGGTTAATACAATTCTAGCATGAATAATAAACACTTACCATGATATAAGGAAATAAATAATAACTTTATTATTGCCTCTAGGGCATATTTCCTTCACCAAGTCCTCTGGATCACGTTCGTTCCAAAAATCACGTTCCCGAAGGTTTCATTCCGTTTGGACTCCGTTTGATATTCATTTTCTGCGAAACTCTGAAATAGGCAAAAAACAACAATTCTGGGTTGGGCCTCCGGTTAATAGGTTAGTCCCAAAATAATATAAAAGTTTATAATAAAGCCCAATAATGTCCAAAACAGAATATAATATAGCATGGAACAATAAAAAATTATATATACGTTGGAGACGTATCAAGCATCCCAAAGCTTAATTCCTGCTCGTCCTCGAGTAGGTAAATGATAAAAACAGAATTTTTGATGTGGAATGCTACTTGGCATAATTTCAATGTGATTCTCTTAATTGTGGTATGAATATTCAGATCCGGAAGATTCAAGACAAAAGTTTAATATTGACATAAAAATAATAATACTTCAAGCATACTAACTAATGACCCACAAGTATAGGGGATCTATCGTAGTCCTTTCGATAAGTAAGAGTGTCGAACCCAACGAGGAGCAGAAGGAAATGATAAGCGGTTTTCAGCAAGGTATTCTCTGCAAGCACTGAAATTATAGGTAACATATAGTTTTGTGATAAGATAATTTGTAACGAGTAACAAGTAACAAAAGTAAATAAAGTGCAGCAAGGTAGCCCAATCCTTTTTGTAGCAAAGGACAAGCCTGGACAAACTCTTATATAGAGAAAAGCGCTCCCGGGGACACATGGGAATTATCGTCAAGCTAGTTTTCATCACGTTCATATGATTCGCGTTCGGTACTTTGATAATTTGATATGTGGGTGGACCGGTGCTTGGGTGCTGTCCATACTTGGACAAGCATCCCACTTATGATTAACCCCTATTGCAAGCATCTGCAACTACAAAAGAAGTATTAAGGTAAACCTAACCATAGCATGAAACATATGGATCCAAATCAGCCCCTTACGAAGCAACGCATAAACTAGGGTTTAAGCTTCTGTCACTCTAGCAACCCATCATCTACTTATTACTTCCCAATGCCTTCCTCTAGGCCCAAATAATGGTGAAGTGTCATGTAGTCGACGTTCACATAACACCACTAGAGGAGAGACAACATACATCTCATCAAAATATCGAACGAATACCAAATTCACATGACTACTAATAGCAAGACTTCTCTGATGTCCTCAGGAACAAACGTAACTACTCGCAAAGCATATTCATGTTCATAATCAGAGGAGTATTAATATGCATATAGGATCTGAACATATGATCTTCCACCAAATAAACCAACTAGCATCAACTAGAAGGAGTAATCAACACTACTAGCAACCTACAGGTACCAATCCCAGACTTAGAGACAAGAATTGGATACAAGAGATGAACTAGGGTTTTAGATGAGATGGTGCTGATGAAGATGTTGATGGAGATTGGCCCTCTCCCGATGAGAGGAGCGTTGGTGATGACGATGACGATGATTTCCCCCTCCCGGAGGCAAGTGTCCCCGGCAGAACAGCTCCGCTAGAGCCCTAGATTGGTTCCGCCTCGTGGCGGCGGAGTCTCGTCCCGAAAGCTTGCTTATGATTTTTCTTCGGACGAAAGACTTCATATAGCAGAAGATGGGCACCGGAGGGCCAACATGGGGCCCACGAGGCAGGGGGGCGCGCCCAGGGGGGTAGGGCGTGCCCCCCACCCTCGTGGCCGGGGTGTGGGCTCCCTCTAGTATTTCTTCCGCTCAGTATTTTTTATTATTTCCAAAAATGACTTTCGTGGAGTTTCAGGACTTTTGGAGTTGTGCAGAATAGGTCTCTAATATTTTCTCCTTTTCCAGCCCAGAATTCCAGCTGTCGGCATTCTCCCTCCTTATGTAAACCTTGTAAAATAAGAGAGAATAGGCATAAGTATTGTGACATAATGTGTAATAACAGCCCATAATGCAATAAATATTTATATAAAAGCATGATGCAAAATGGACGTATCAACTCCCCCAAGCTTAGACCTCGCTTGTCCTCAAGCGGAAGCCGATAACGATAAATATGTCCACATGTTTAGAGGTAGAGGTGTCGATAAAATAAAATACGGACATGAGGGCATCATGATTACTCTCATAACAGCAACATATATGGATAATGTCATATGATTTCTTATGCTCAAGTAATAATCTATTCTCAATACAAAGTACGAATCAGAAACTTTATTGAGAACTAACAAACTATAATCTCAGTCATTGAGGCAATTGCAATTTATCATAACATCAGAAAGCGTCTATGTCAGAGCTTTCTAGCAAGTCCACATACTCAACTATCATTTAGTCTTTCATAATTGCTAACACTCACGCAATACTTGTGGTTACGGAGTTTTAATCAGACACATAGAAAGTTAGGGGCCTATAGTTTCGCCTCCCAACCTTTTACCTCAAGGGTAATGTCAACAATAATAGTTCATGCTAACTTACATCCAATTAGATATATATATATATCAGGATCTTTCCAACATCCTGTGCTTGCCAAAGGATAAAATGTAAAAAGGAAAGGTGAAGATCACCATGACTCTTGCATAAAGTAGAAGGTAATAATAAAAGATAAGCCCTTCGCAGAGGGAAGCAGAGGTTGCCATGCGCTTTCAGGGTTGGATGCACAAAATCTTAATACGAAAGAACATCACTTTATATTGCCACTTGTGATGTATACCTTTATTATGCAGTCCATCGCTTTTATTTCTTCCATATCACAAGATCGTATAAAGCTTATTTCCTCCACACAAATCAACCATACATATTTAGAGAGCAATTTTTATTGCTTGCACCGATGACAACTTACTTGAAGGATCTTACTCAATCCATAGGTAGATATGGTGGACTCTCATGGCAAAACTGGTTTAAGGGTTTTTGGAAGCACAAGTAGTATCTCTACTTGGTGCAAAGAATTTGGCTAGCATGAGGGGGGAAGGCAAGCTTAACATGTTTGATGATCCATAACAATATACTTTATCTCAGATATAAGAAAACATAACCCATTATGTTGCCTTCCTTGTCCAACATCAACTCTTTAGCATGTCATATTTTAATGAGTGCTCACAATCATAAAAGATGTCCAAGATAGTATATTTATATGTGAAACCTCTCTTTCTTTATTACTTCCTATTAATTGCAACGATGACCAAAACTATGTTTGTCAACTCTCAACAACTTTTAATCATCATGCTCTTTCTATGTGAAGTCATTACTATCCATAAGATCAATATGATCTCTTTTTATTCTTACTTTTTCTTTTTTCTTCTGAGCAAAGTAATCAAACCCTTGACTCAACACTAATCTTTATTATATTGCTCATGGACTCGATTACATAGGGGGATCATAAAGCAAAACTCAAAACTAGATCATACCAAAAACTTTATTCTACTAGATCAAGATATTACTAAAAGGATCGAACTAAGAAAAAAAAGGTAAAGATATGAGATGTGGTGGTGATACGATACCGGGGCACCTCCCTCAAGCTTGGCAGTTGCCAAGGGGAGTGCCCATACCCATATGATAATGTCTCCTTTGTTGGTGAAGAAGGTGGAGGTGCTGATGGATAGTCGCACATCGAGCGTAAGAGGTCCTCCAACTTGCGGATAATGCCCTTGAGTGCAATGATATGCTCCTTCAACAAAATATTTTCACGTGTGAGATACTTGTTTTGTATACGAGCTAACTCAATCATCTTGAAAGCTTCGATCTCAGTTGGGGTAAGAAGATTGTGATCTAGTTGAAGGCTATCTTCTGCTGCAGGAGCTTGATCCTCCGTGGCCTTCTTGATCCCTTCATCCTTGTTGATCTCCATGGGTTCTTCCCTCTTCAGCTCTATCTTCATTAGCCAAGCATCGTTGTCACCATTGTTGGAGGAGGGGGGCGACATGACGCCTGGCCTTGACAACCCTGACAGTAAACAACTCGAAACAAGAATAGAGGATAATTGCGTGATACGGGAGTCAAAACCTTCGAGAGATTATATAATGAATTTTTACCGACCAAAATGCGTATCGTGCAAGAAAACGGAGTCCGGAGAGCGCACGAGGTGCCCACGAGGCAGGGGGCGCGCCCTCAACCCTCGTGGAGGCCTCGTGTCCTTCCCGGACTGCTTCTTATTTTTCTATTTTTCTAAATATTCCAAAACGGAGAAAAATAGCCTTTAGAACTGTTTTGGAGTCGGTTTACTTACCGTACCACATACCTTTCCTTTTCGGAGTCTGAAGCATTCCGGAAAGTGCTCCTTATGTATTCCTCCGGGGTTACGGTTTCAATAACATTGGTTTCAACATTTATGGGATTACCTGAGATATAATGTTTAATTCTTTGATCGTTCACCACCTTCGGATTTGTGCCTTCGAAGTTGTTGATTTTTATGGCACCGGAACGATAGACCTCCTCGATAACGTAAGGGCCTTCCCATTTAGAGAGAAGTTTTCCTGCAAAAAAATCTTAAACGAGAGTTTTCTAGCAATACATAATCACCTACATTAAACTCACACTTTTGTATCCTTTTGTCATGCCATCTTTTAACTTTTTCTTTACACAATTTGGCATTCTCATAGCTTGGGTTCTCCATTCATCAAGTGAGCTAATGTCAAATAACCTCTTCTCACCGGCAAGTTTGAATCATAATTGAGCTCTTTAATAGCCCAATAAGCCTTATGTTCTAGTTCGAGAGGTAAGTGACATGCTTTTCCATAAACCATTTTATACGGAGACATACCCATAGGATTTTTATATGCAGTTCTATAGGCCCATAATGCATCATCAAGTTTCTTGGACCAATTCTTCCTGGATCTATTAACAGTCTTTTGCAAAATTAATTTGAGCTCTCTGTTGCTCAATTCTACTTGACCACTAGACTGCGGGTGATAAGGAGATGCAATTCTATGATTAACATCATACTTAGCAAGCATTTTACGAAAAGCACCATGAATAAAATGTGAACCACCATCAGTCATTAAATATTTAGGGACTCCAAACCTCGGAAAAATAACTTCTTTAAGCATCTTAATAGAAGTGTTATGATCAGCACTATTAGTTGGAATAGCTTCTACCCACTTAGTAACGTAATCAACAGCAACTAAAATATGTGTGTATTCATTGGAGGCAGGAAAAGGTCCCATATAATCAAAGCCCCAAACATCAAATGGTTCAATAACAAGTGAATAATTCATAGGCATTTCTTGACGTCTACTAATATTACCATTCTTTGACATTCATCACAAGATAAAACAAACTTACGGGCATCCTTGAAGAGAGTAGGCCAATAAAAACCGGATTGTAATACCTTATGTGCAGTTCGGTCTCCAGCGTGGTGTCCTCCATAAGCCTCGGAGTGACACTTGCGTAGGATCTGTTCCTGTTCATGCTCAGGTACACAACGTCTAATAACACCATCTACTCCTTCTTTATAAAGATGTGGGTCATCCCAGAAGTAATGTCTTAAATCATAGAAAAACTTTTTCTTTTGTTGGTATGTGAAACTAGGTGGTATGAATTTAGCAACGATGTAATTAGCATAATCATCATACCATGGAGTAGTACGAGAAGCATTTATGACATTTAATTGTTCATCAGGAAAGTTATCATCAATACGTAGTGGGTCATCAAGAACATTTCCTAACCTAGACAAGTTGTCTGCAACGGGGTTCTCAGCTCCCTTTCTATCAATAATATGCAAATCAAATTCTTGTAACAAGAGAACCCATCTAATAAGTCTAGGTTTAGCATCTTTCTTTTCCATAAGATATTTAATAGCAGCATGATTAGTGTGAATAGTTACTTTAGAATCAACAATATAAGGTCTGAACTTATCACAAGCAAATACAACTGCTAAGAATTCTTTTTCAGTAGTAGCATAATTTCTCCGAGCATTGTCTAGAGTTTTACTAGCATATTGAATAACATTTAATTTCTTATCAACTCTTTGCCCTAGAACAGCACCTACAGCATAATCACTAGCATCACACATGATTTCAAAGGGTAAATTCCAATCAGGTGGTTGAACAATGGGTGCAGAGATCAATGCTTTCTTAAGTATTTCAAATGCTTCTACACAATCATCATCAAAGACAAATGGTATATCTTTTTGTAAAATTAGTCAGAGGCCGAGAAATTTTTGAGAAGTCCTTAATGAACCTCCTATAAAAACCGGCATGACCAAGGAAACTTCTTATACCTTTGATGTCCTTGGGACATGGCATCTTTTCAATAGCATCAACCTTGGCTTTATCAACTTCAATGCCTCTTTCAGAAATTTTATGCCCCAAAACAATGCCTTCATTAACCATAAAGTGGCACTTCTCCCAATTCAAGACAAGGTTAGTTTCTTCACATCTCTGCAAAACTCGATCAAGGTTGCTCAAGCAATCACCAAAAGAGGATCCATAAACGGAGAAATCATCCATGAAAACCTCACATATCTTTTCACAAAAGTCAGAGAATATAGCCATCATGCATCTTTGAAAGGTAGCAGGTGCATTACATAAACCAAAAGGCACACGTCTATAAGCAAAAGTACCGAAAGGGCAAGTAAAAGTGGTCTCTGATTGATCATCGGCTGACACATGTATTTGAGAGAAACCAGAATAACCATCTAGAAAGCAAAAATGTGTATGTTTGGTTAATCTTTCTTGCATTTGATCGATGAAAGGTAAGGGGTAATGATCCTTTTTAGTAGCTTTATTTAATTTGCGGAAATCAATTACCATTCTATAACCTGTAATAATTCTTTGCGGAATCAATTCATCTTTATCATTAGGAACGACGGTAATACCTCCCTTCTTAGGAACACAATGGACAGGACTTACCCACTGACTATCAGCAACGGGATAAATTATACCTGCCTCAAGGAGCTTTAGTATTTCCTTTCTTACCACTTCTTTCATCTTAGGATTCAGCCGTCGTTGGTGATCACGAACTGGTTTGGCATCTTTCTCCAAATTTATTTTATGTTGACATAGAGTGGGACTAATGCCCTTAAGATCATCAAGAGTATATCCAATAGCAGCGCGGTGCTTCTTCAGAGTTTTCAATAATCTCTCTTCTTCATGCTCTGAAAGGTTAGCACTAATAATAACAGGATATATCTTCTTCTCATCAAGATAAGCATATTTAAGAGTATCAGGTAACGGTTTAAGCTCAAACACGGGATCACCCTTGGGTGGAGGAGGATCCCCTAGGATTTCAACAGGCAAATTGTGTTTCAGGATGGGTTCCTGTTTAAAGAATACTTCATCTATTTCCCTTCTTTCATTCATAAACATATCATTTTCATGGTCTAGCAAATATTGTTCTAAAGGATCACTAGGAGGTACGGCAATAGAAGCAAGACCAATAATTTCATCCTTACTAGGCAATTCCTCTTCACGGTGTTGTCTACGAAATTTAGAGAAATTAAACTCATGAGACATATCACCAAACCAATAGTAACAACATCCTTTTCGCAGTCTATCCTAGCATTAACAGTGTTCAAGAAGGGTCTACCAAATATAATGGGACAAAAGCTATCTTGTGGGGAACCAAGAACAAGAAAATCAGCAGGATATTTAGTTTTCCCACACAAGACTTCAACATCTCTAACAATTCCCATGGGTGAAATAGTATCTCTATTGGCAAGTTTAATTGTGACATCAATATCTTCTAACTCAGCAGGTGCAATATCATGCATAATTTCTTTGTATAAGTCAATAGGTATTGCACTAGCACTAGCACCCATATCACATAAGCCATGATAACAATGATCTCCTATTTTAACAGAAATAACAGGCATGCCTACCACAGGTCTATGTTTATCTTTAGCACAAGGTTTGGCAATTCTAGCAGTTTCATCACAGAAATGAATAACATGCCCGTAAATATTATCAGACAAGAGATCTTTAACAATAGCAATATTAGGTTCAACTTTAACTTGCTCAGGAGGTGTATAGGTTCTAATATTGCTTTTACGAACCACAGTTGAAGCTTTAGCATGATCTTTTATCCTAACAGGAAAAGGTGGTTTCTCAACATAAGCAGTAGGAACAATAGGATCATTATAAGTGATAGTCTTTTCTTCAACTTTAATAGGTGCAGCTACTTTTACTTCTATGGGAGGATGATATTTAAACCACTTCTCCTTAGGGAGATCAACATGAGTAGCAAAGGATTCACAGAAAGAAGCTACTATCTCAGAGTCAAGTACATATTTAGTGCTAAATTTACGGAAAACATCGGTATCCATAAAAGATTTAACACAATCAAACTTAGGTGTCATACCTGACTCCTTACCTTCGTCGAGGTCCCAATCTTCAGATTTGCGTTTAATTCTTTCCAATAAATCCCATTTGCATCCAATAGTCTTCATCGTAAAAGAGCCCGCACAAGAAGTATCGAGCATGGTGCGATTGTTATCAGAAAGCCGAGCATAAAATTTTTGAATAATTATTTCTCTTGGGAGCTCATGATTGGGGCATGAATATAACATTGATTTAAGCCTCCCCAAGCTTGAGCGATGATTTCGCCTTCACGAGGCCAAAAATTATATATATAATTGCGATCACGTTGAACAAGGTGCATAGGATAAAACTTCTGATGAAATTGCACTTTCAATCGTTTGTAGTTCCATGATCCCATATCAACACATAGCCTATACCATGTCAATGCATCTCCCTTCAAAGATAAAGGGAAGACCTTCTTCTTAATAACATCATCGGGCACACCTGCAAGCTTAAATAATCCACAAACTTCATCCACATATATTAGGTGCTCATCAGGATGCATTGTTCCGTCTCCTGCAAAAGGATTAGCTAGCAGTTTTTCTATCATACCCGAAGGAATATCAAAGTAGACATTTTCATTTTCAGTAGGTTGAGGAGCAACTCTTTGCTCTACTGGTCGGGGTGAAGATACCCCGAACAAGCCCCTCAGAGGATTACTTTCCATAGTAACAAGTGACAGTAAATTTCAGCACACTATATAAATTTTTTCCTTACCAAATTCCACCTACCAAAGGCGCTTCACTCCCCGGCAACGGCGCCAGAAAAGTGTCTTGATGACCCACAAGTATAAGGGATCTATTGTAGTCCTTTCGATAAGTAAGAGTGTCGAACCCAACGAGGAGCAGAAGGAAATGATAAGCGGTTTTCAGCAAGGTATTCTCTGCAAGCACTGAAATTATAGGTAACAGATAGTTTTGTGATAAGATAATTTGTAACGAGCAACAAGTAACAAAAGTAAATAAAGTGCAGCAAGGTGGCCCAATCCTTTTTGTAGAAAAGGACAAGCCTGGACAAACTCTTATATAGAGAAAAGCGCTCCCGAGGACACATGGGAATTATCGTCAAGCTAGTTTTCATCACGTTCATATGATTCGCGTTCGGTACTTTGATAATTTGATATGTGGGTGGACCGGTGCTTGGGTGCTGTCCTTACTTGGACAAGCATCCCACTTATGATTAACCCCTATTGCAAGCATCCGCAACTACAAAAGAAGTATTAAGGTAAACCTAACCATAGCATGAAACATATGGATCCAAATCAGCCCCTTACGAAGCAACGCATAAACTAGGGTTTAAGCTTCTGTCACTCTAGCAACCCATCATCTACTTATTACTTCCCAATGCCTTCCTCTAGGCCCAAATAATGGTGAAGTATCATGTAGTCGACGTTCACATAACACCACTAGAGGAGAGACAACATACATCTCATTAAAATATCGAACGAATACCAAATTCACATGACTACTAATAGCAAGACTTCTCCCATGTCCTCAGGAACAAACGTAACTACTCACAAAGCATATTCATGTTCATAATCAGAGTAGTATTAATATGCATATAGGATTCTAACATATGATCTTCCACCAAATAAACCAACTAGCATCAACTAGAAGGAGTAATCAACACTACTAGCAACCTACAGGTACCAATCCCAGACATAGAGACAAGAATTGGATACAAGAGATGAACTAGGGTTTTAGATGAGATGGTGTTGATGAAGATGTTGATGGAGATTGGCCCTCTCCCGATGATAGGAGCGTTGGTGATGACGATGACGATGATTTCCCCCTCCCGGACGGAAGTGTCCCCGACAGAACAGCTCCGCCAGAGCCCTAGATTGGTTCCGCCAAGGTTCCGCCTCGTGGCGGTGGAGTCTCGTCCCGAAAGCTTGCTTATGATTTTTCTTCGGACGAAAGACTTCATATAGCAGAAGATGGGCACCGGAGGGCCAACAGGGGGCCCACGAGGCAAGGGGGCACGCCCCCCACCCTCGTGGCCTGGGTGTGGGCCCCCTCTAGTATTTCTTCCGCTCAGTATTTTTTATTATTTCCAAAAATGACTTTCGTGGAGTTTCAGGACTTTTTGAGGTGTGCAGAATAGGTCTCTAATATTTGCTCCTTTTCCAGCCCAGAATTCCAGATGTCGGCATTCTCCCTCCTTATGTAAACCTTGTAAAATAAGAGAGAATAGGCATAACTATTGTGACATAATGTGTAATAACAGCCCATAATGCAATAAATATTGATATAAAAGCATGATGCAAAATGGACGTATCGCTAACTAAGCAATTATGTCTTCTCAAAATAACATGGCCAAAGAAAGTTATCCCTACAAAATCATATAGTCTGGCTATGCTCTATCTTCACCACACAAAGTATTTAAATCATGCACAACCCCGATGACAAGCCAAGCAATTTCATACTTTTGATGTTCTCAAACCTTTTCAATCTTCACGCAATACATGAGCGTGAGCCATGGACATAGCACTATATGTGGAATAGAATGGTGGTTGTGGAGAAGACAAAAAAAGGAGAAGATAGTCTCACATCAACTAGGCGTATCAACGGGCTATGGAGATGCCCATTAATAGATATCAATGTGAGTGAGTAGGGATTGCCATGCAACGGATGCACTAGAGCTATAAGTATATGAAAGCTCAACAAAAGGAACTAAGTGGGTGTGCATCCAACTCGCTTGCTCACGAAGACCTAGGGCATTTTGAGGAAACCCATCATTGGAATATACAAGCCAAGTTCTATAATGAAAATTTCCCACTAGTATATGAAAGTGATATCATAGGAGACTCTCTATCATGAAGATCATGGTGCTACTTTGAAGCACAAGTGTGGTAAAAGGATAGTAACATTGTCCCTTCTCTCTTTTTCTCTCATTTTTTTATTTTTTTTATTTGGGCCTTCTCTTTTTTTATGGCCACTTCTCCTTTTTTTTATTTAGTCCGGAGTCTCATCCCGACTTGTGGGGGAATCATAGTCTCCATCATCCTTTCCTCACTTGGGACAATGCTCTAAAAATGATGATCATCACACGTTTATTTACTTACAACTCAACAATTACAACTCAATACTTAGAACAAAATATGACTCTATGTGAATGCCTCGAGCGGTGTACCGGGATATGCAACGAATCAAGAGTGACATGTATGAAAGAATTATGAACGGTGGCTTTGCCACAAATACAATGTCAACTACATGATCATGCAAAGCAATATGACAATGATGGAGCGTGTCATAGTAAACGAAACGGTGGTAAGTTGCATGGCAATATATACCGGAATGGCTACGGAAATGCCATGATAGGTAGGTATGGTGGCTGTTTTGAGGAAGGTATATGGTGGGTGTACGATACCGGCGAAAAGTGCGCGGTAATAGAGAGGCTAGCAATGGTGGAAGGAAGAAAAGTGCGTATAATCCATGGACTCAACATTAGTCATAAAGAACTCATATATTTATTGCAAAAATCTACAAGTTATCAAAGCAAAGTATTACGCGCATGCTCCTAGGGGGATAGATTGGTAGGAAAAGACCATCGCTCGTCCCCGACTGCCACTCATAAGGAAGACAATCAATAAATAAATCATGCTCCGACTTCGTCACATAACGGTTCACCATACATGCATGCTACGGGAATCACAAACTTTAACACAAGTATTTGTCAAATTCACAACTACTCAACTAGCATGACTCTAATATCACCATCTCCATATCTCAAAACAATTATCAAGCATCAAACTTCTCATAGTATTCAACACACTCATAAGGAAAAAAATTTACTAGTCTTAAATGCCTAGCATAATTAAAGCAAATTACCATGCTGTTTTGTAGGAATCTCAAAATAATCTAAGTGAAGCATGAGAGAGCAATAGTTTCTATAAAACAAATCCACCACCGTGCTCTAAAAGATATAAGTGAAGCACTAGAGCAAAAACTATATAACTCAAAAGATATAAGTGAAGCACATAGAGTATTCTAATAATTTCCTAATCATGTGTGTCTCTCTAAAAAGATGTGTACAGTAAGGATGATTGTGGAAAACTAACAAACAAAGACTCAAATAATACAAGACGCTCCAAGCAAAACACATATCATGTGGTGAATAAAAATATAGCTCCAAGTAAAGTTACCGATGGAAGTAGACGAAAAGAGGGGATGCCTTCCGGGGCATCTCCAAGCTTAGGCTTTTAGGTGTCCTTAGATTATCTTGGGGTGCCATGGGCATCCCCAAGCTTAGGCTCTTGCTACTCCTTGTTCCATAATCCATCAAATCTTTTACCCAAAACTTGAAAACTTCACAACGCAAAACTCAGCAGAAAATCTCGTGAGCTCCGTTAGCGAAAGAAAACAAAACACCACTTCAAGGTACTGTAATGAACTCATTCTTTATTTATATTTGTGTTAAAACTACTGTATTCCAACTTCTCTATGGTTTATAAACTATTTTACTAGCCATAGATTCATCAAAATAAGCAAACAACACACGAAAAACAGAATCTGTCAAAAACAGAATAGTCTGTAGTAATCTGTAACTAACGCAAACTTCTGGAACTCCAAAAATTCAGCAAAAATAGGAAGACCTAGAAAATTTGTTTATTGATCAGCAGAAATTGGAATCAATATTTTATCACGTTCTGGTGATTTTTTAACAATTATTTTCGTTAACAGAAAGTTTCTGGAATTTTCAGCAAGATCAAAGAACTATCATCCAAGAAGATCCTATAGGTTAAACTTGGCACAAACACTAATTAAAACATAAAAACAAATCTAAACAAAGGCTAGATCAAATATTTATTCCTAAACATAAGCAAAAAAGAAAAAATAAAATTGGGTTGCCTCCCAACAAGCGCTATCGTTTAACGCCCCTAGCTAGGCATAATAGCAAGGATAGATCTAGGTGTCGCCATCTTTGGTAGGCAATGCATAAGTGGCTCTCATAATAGATTCATAAGGTAATTTTATTTTCTTTCTAGGGAAGTGTTCCATACCTTTCCTTAACGGAAATTGGAATCTAATATTCCCTTCCTTCATATCAATAATTGCACTAATCGTTCTAAGGAAAGGTCTACCAAGAATAATAGGACATGAAGGATTGCAATCTATATCAAGAACAATAAAATCTACGGGCACATAAGTCCTATTTGCAACAATAAGAACATCATTAATTCTTCCCATAGGTTTCTTAATGGTGTAATCCGCAAGGTGCAAGTTTAAAGAGCAATCATCAAAATCACGGAAACCTAACAAATCACACAAAGTTTTTGGAATTGTGGAAACACTAGCACCCAGATCACACAAAGCATAGCATTCATGATCTTTAATTTTAATTTTAATAGTAGGTTCCCACTCATCATAAAGTTTTCTAGGGATAGAAACTTCCAACTCAAGTTTTTCTTCATAAGATTGCATCAAAGCATCAACGATAATGTTTTGTTAAAAGCTTTATTTTGGCTATAAGCATGATGAGAATTTAGCACGGATTGCAACAAGGAAATACAATCTATCAAAGAGCAATTATCATAATTAAATTCCTTGAAATCCAAAATAGTGGGTTCATTAATATCTAGAGTTTTAAATTCTTCAATCTCACTTTTATCAATTTTAGCATCAAGATCTAAAAACTCCGAATTTTTGGAACGCCTTCTAGGTAAAGGTGGATCATATTCAGTCCCATCATTATCAAGATTCATATTGCAAAACAAATATTTAATAGGGGACACATCAATAACTCTTAGATCTTCATCTTTGTTTTCATAGAAATTAGAAGAACACGCTTTCACAAAGCAATCTTTCTTAGCACGCATCCTAGCGGTTCTTTCTTTGCACTCATCAATGGAAATTCTCATGGCTTTGAGAGACTCATTCATATCATGCTTAGGAGGAATAGATCTATGTTTCAAGGAATCAACATCAAGAGAAATACTATCAACGTTCCTAGCCAATTCATCAACTTTAAGCAATTTTTCTTCAAGCAAAGCATTGAAATTCTTTTGTGAATTCATAAATTCTTTAACACTAGTCTCAAATTCAGAATGCATCTTATTAAAATTTCCATAAGAATTATTGTAGGAATTACCATAATTATTAGAGGAATTACTAGGATACAGCCTAGGATTGAAGTTTCCTCTATACGCGTTGTTACCAAAATTATTCCTACCAACAAAATTCACATCCATAGATTCATTATTATACTCAATCAAAGTAGACAAAGGCATATCATTAGGATCAGAAGAAACACTTTTATTAGCAAATAATTTCATAAGTTCATCCATCTTTCCACTCAAAACATTAATTTCTTCTATCGCATGCACCTTTTTATTAGTAGATCTTTCAGTGTGCCATTGAGAATAATTAACCATAATATTATCTAGGAGTTTAGTAGCTTCTCCTAAAGTGATTTCCATAAAAGTGCCTCCCGCGGCCGAATCTAAAAGATTTCTAGAAGCAAAATTCAATCTGGCATAAAATTTTTGTATAATCATCCACAAATTCAAACCATGTGTAGGGCAATTACGTATCATTAATTTCATCCTCTCCCAAGCTTGTGCAACATGTTCATGATCAAGTTGCTTAAAATTCATAATATCGTTTCTAAGAGAGATGATCTTAGCGGGAGGAAAATACTTTAGAGATAAAAGCATCTTTGCACTTATTCCAAGAATCAATACTATTTTTAGGCAAAGATGAAAACCAAGCTTTAGCACGATCTCTAAGCAAAAAGGAAATAGCTTCAAATTAATAATATCATTGTCCACATCTTTCTTCTTTTGCATATCACACAAATCAACAAAGCTATTTAGATGGGTAGCGGCATCTTCACTAGGAAGGCCGGCGAATTGATCTTTCATGACAAGATTCAACAAAGCAGCATTAATTTCACAAGATTCAGTATCGGTAAGAGGAGCAATCGGAGTGCTAAGATAATCATTGTTGTTGGTATTGGTAAAGTCACACAATTTGGTATTATCTTGAGCCATCGTGACAAGCAAGCAATCCAACACACGAGCAAACAAGAAGCAAGCGAAAAAGAGGCGAACGGAAAGAGAGGGCGAATAAAACGGCAAGGGTGAAGTGGGGGAGAGGAAAAGGAGAGGCAAATGGCAAATAATGTAATGTGGGAGATAAGGGTTTGTGATGGGTACTTGGTATGTTGACTTTTGTGAAGACTCCCTGGAAACGGTGCCAGAAATCCTTCTTGCTACCTCTTGAGCACTGCGTTGGTTTTCCCTTGAAGAGGAAAGGGTGATGCAGTAAAGCAGCGTAAGTATTTCCCTCAGTTCTTGAGAACCAAGGTATCAATCCAGTAGGAGGCCACGCACGAGTCCCTCGCACCTACACAAACAAATAAATCCTCGCAACCAACGCAATAAAAGGGGTTGTCAATCCCTTCACGGTCACTTACGAGAGTGAGATCTGATAGATATGATAAGATAATATTTTGGTATTTTTATGATAAAGATGCAAAGTAAAATAAAAGCAAAATAAACGGCGCCAGAAATAGCTTGTTGTTGGGAGATTAAATATGATGGAAAATAGACCCCGGGGCCATAGGTTTCACTAGTGGCTTCTCTCGAGAGCATAAGTATTACGGTGGGTGAACAAATTACTGTTGAGCAATTGACAGAATTGAGCATAGTTATGAGAATATCTAGGTATGATCATGTATATAGGCATCACGTCCAAGACAAGTAGACCGACTCTTGCCTGCATCTACTACTATTACTCCACACATCGACCGCTATCCAACATGCATCTAGAGTATTAAGTTCAAAAGAACAGAGTAACGCTTTAAGAAAGATGACATGATGTAGAGTGATAAATTCATGCAATATGATATAAACCCCATCTTGTTATCCTCGATGGCAGCAATACAATACGTGCCTTGATGCCCCTACTGTCACTGGGAAAGGACACCGCAAGATTGAACCCAAAGCTAAGCACTTCTCCCATTGGAAGAAAGATCAATCTAGTAGGCCAAGCCAAACTGATAATTCGAAGAGACTTGCAAAGATAACCAATCATACATAAAAGAATTCAGAGAAGATTCAAATATTGTTCATAGATAAACTTGATCATAAACCCACAATTCATCGGTCTCAACAAACACACCGCAAAAGAAGATTACATCGAATAGATCTCCACAAGAGAGGGGGAGAACATTGTATTGAGATCCAAAAAGAGAGAAGAAGCCATCTAGCTAATAACTATGGACCCGAAGGTCTGAGGTAAACTACTCACACATCATCGGAGAGGCTATGGTATTGATGTAGAAGCCCTTCGTGATTGATGCCCCCTCCGGCGGAGCCCCGGAAAAGGCCCCAAGATGGGATCTCACGGGTACAGAAGGTTGCGGCGGTGGAATTAGGTTTTTGGCTCCGTATCTGGTAGTTTGGGGGTACGTAGGTATATATAGGAGGAAGAAGTACGTCGGTGGAGCAACATGGGCCCCACGAGGGTGGAGGGCGCGCCCAGGGGGGGTAGGCGTGCCCCCCTACCTCGTGCCTTCCTGGTTGATTTCTTGACGTAGGGTCCAAGTCCTCTGGATCACGTTCGTTCCAAAAATCACGTTCCCGAAGGTTTCATTCCCTTTGGACTCCGTTCGATATTCTTTTTCTGCGGAACTCTGAAATAGGCAAAAAACAACAATTCTGGGCCGGGCCTCCGGTTAATAGGTTAGTCCCAAAAATAATATAAAAGTGTATAATAAAGCCCAATAATGTCCAAAACAGAATATAATATAGCATGGAACAATCAAAAATTATAGATACATTGGAGACATATCAATCGTCTCCTCACCGCCAGCGACCTCGCATCGCTGGTTTCCATCACCGTCAACGGAATTCTGCTCCTCCGTTGCCGCCGTAGTGAACTCCGCCGAACTAGGGTACGAGTTCGTCTCTTTGTGCTATTCCTTTAACTCTGATTCGTAGCACATTGCTCTGCCATGATCATCACCACGTGTGCAAACACGCTATCCATTGAAAACATCCTTTAGATTTGATTTGATTTGAAAATTTAGGGTTAGGTCTCCGCCGAACCCATCTCGGATCGACCGAGTTGTAGAAATCGGTCTCACCGATTTGGCTTAGGCCATAGCACTTGCAATTTTTGGTCTGACCGAAAACTGCAAATCAATGTGACCGAGTTCGATTCTCTGTGAAACCCTAGCAGTCTCGGTGCCACCGAACTGTGACTCGGTCTGACCAAGTTCACTAGTTTAGGTTCCAAAAGCTGATTCGGTATCACCGAGTTTACACATCGGTAGCTCCGAAATGCTTTCTGTGGAGAACTAAAACTAAGTTTTTAAGTCATCTATTTTGCAAAAACTCTGCACTTTGTGATGCTCATCCACTCTACCTCATCTACATCTATTCACAGGGTCTGCTGTCAGTAAGTTTGCAGAGATGTCTGATCAGAGTGACAGTCAGAACAGGTCTGAGGAACATGTGCAGATGAGTGAGGGTTCAGATCCCTCAAGCACTTCTGATGATGGCAGCAGGAGCACTCCAAGTCAACAGGAGGAGATGATGATGCTGAGGAAAAGGAAAAGAAAGAGAGAAAAAGGGGAAGATGGTGCAAGAAAGTTGACCCAATGGCTGAGTTTGAAAAACACTCTTCTGATGAAGAAGAGGAAGAGGAAGAGGATGTTGCACCAGCACCCAAAGCTCAGAAGCTTATGGGAGATGCTATAAAGGCAGGGGCTGCTCCATCAAAGCCCAAGTCTGCTCCCAAAGCTCCAACTCAGAAGCCCAGTAAGCCCAAGAGGAACACCAGAAGTATACCTGCTGAAGAGAAGAACAAGGCCCCAATGCCTCAAGCTGAAGAAGAGGATGATGATTCACTTGTTTTGAGAAAGTTGAAGCCCAAGATTCCTGACCACAATGATGCTCATCCAGTAGCTGAAGACATGCATATCAGAAAGGATGCTGGACTGAGATTGTGGAGACAGTCTGATCCTTATGCTGTGAGGAGGAGGACTGCAGTTGACTACAGGTTTCATACAAAGGAACATCAAGACTTCTATGAGACAATTTTGCTTGACAATAAGCCAATTGTATGTGACATGAGATGGGTTGATTGGGAATACATCAAGGAGGAAGAAGATCACTTCCCAGGAGTTCATGACAGCTTCAAAGCATGTGGAGTTGACAAATTTGTTGGGCAGAAGTTCACCAAATGGAATGATGAGCTGATCATGCAGTTTTACTCCACTCCTCACTTCTATCCAGATGGGAGGATAGTTTGGATGTCAGAAGGTACTAGGTGTCCACTGTTGAAGAATGGGCAAAATTGATAAATGCCCCAGAGGAACATGAAGATGACTTGGATGTGTATGTCAAGAAGAAGAAGGACCACAACACTATGGCAAACATGTACAAAGAGATCCCAGATAAAGCTTTGGAGACTCACAAGCTTGGATCAGTACATTACTTGTTGTCTGGTCTGCCTACCATCAACACAATCCTTAGGCACACTCCGCTACCCAAGTCAGGAGATCACAAGATGATCAGAGGGCATTCTATCAGCCTGCTACAGCTTTTTGATGTCCCTCAGAAGTTCAAGGTTATGAGTTTGATTGTAGAGACAATCAATAGGACTGCTGCTGACCAGAAGAGAAGTTGTGGGTATGCTCCACACATTCAGGAGCTCATCAACTCCAAGATGGGCACAGGAACATATCTGTTGGATAAGGAGCATCTACCCTTATATTCTAATTTTGAAGACAACATTGTAGTGATGAATGAGGAGGAACCATCATCAGCTCAAGCACAGGAGAAGAGAGCCAAAGCAAAGGCTGAGAAAGCTGCCAAGATGCCAAGTGTTAAAGAGGCATCTCAAGTTTTCCTGAAGAGCAAGCAAGATCAACTTGCATATCTGATCCAGTCTACACTGAGGACTGAGAAGGGCTTGGACACCCTGACTCAAAACTAGGAGAGCTTGGAGAGGATCATAGAAACCAAATTTTATGATCTTGATCTGAAGGTAACTGAGATTCAAACAGCAGTTGAGCAGCTTCAGGAGGAAGCAGAAGAGAAGAGAGGTAAGGAAACTACTGATGCATTTCAGTGAGTGCCAAGGAGTCAGAGGTCTGCTGGAGTGCCAGTGACAGATTCTAGAGCTACAGCATCAGCACCAGTAGCTACAGCTCCAGTGCCACCTCCAGCAGCCACTCCACCAGCTCCAACTACATCAACAGATGCCTTCGTCCTTGGAGTTCTCTCTACACCACCTCCCGAAGACCAAGCCTGAGCGACGCATAGCACTATGCATATTTGAACTTTTTGGTAACTTGTTGCCAAAGGGGGAGAAATATGTATAGATCATAGGCTTCGAGAGAGTGTTTTGCTTCTTTGCTTTTGGTTGAACTTTTTTGATTGTGTGCTTGTGTGAGATACTTTATGTCCTTGTGTGAGATACTTGTGTGATCATGTGATTGATCCTATGCTACCTTAATGCTTGTTTGGATGATATTATCTTTTATATCTCATATATAATCATTCACTTGCTTGGTGATGAGTGCATGTTTTTAATGTTTATCATTTTGAGCGCTCCACCAAGATGTATGTGACATGGAAGAGTAACCCATGATCCTAATTGATTGTGCATTTGCATTCAAAAGCAAATTTTAAATAATGCACAAATTTAGGGGGAGCTCTTGCTTATCACATACTTCTCAAAGCGACGATGTTTTTCTATCTTATGATCATTTGTCGAAGCTTTGATCTATATGTTGTCATCAATCACCAAAAAGGGGGAGATTGAAAGTGCAACTATCCCTGGGTGGTTTTGGTAATTACTAACAACATATAGCTCATTGAGCTAATGCTATCTCAATATAAATATTTCAGGAAAGATCAATGATTGGCATGGCATGGATTAGGGATGTGGAACCCTTCAAGATGATAAGGACAAAGGATTGGCTCAAGCTCAAAGCTCAGGACTCTACATTTTACTTTTAGTGATCCAAGATCACATTGAGTCCATAGGAAAAGCCAATACTATTAAAAGGGGATGAGGTGTTGCTTAAAGAGTTACTTGCTCAAAATGCTTAGTGATATGCTCCAAAACCCTCAACTACTTTCTCACATCCACATATGTCCCAAACCAAAAGTCAAACTCGGCCCCACCAAAATTTCCTATCCGGCGCCACCGAGTTCACTTGACATAGCCACTGCCACAAACCCTAGTCATTTCGGTCTCACCGATAGGGATCTCAGTCTCACCGAGATGGGATTGCAACCTCTCTGTTTCCCTTAATAACGTTTCGGTCCAACCGAGATGAGCAATCGGTCCCACCGAGATTGCAATGCAAACTCTCTGTTTCCCCTTTGTTACGTTTCGGTCTAACCGAGATGAGCGAATCGGTCCCACCGAGTTTGCCTGACCAACTCTCTGTTTGCTTATTACCAAAATCGGTCCCACCGAGTTTGTGTAATCGGTCTCACGAGATTACGTTATGCCCTAACCCTAATGGAATCGGTCCCACCGAGTTGACATGTCGGTCCCACCGAAAATCCTAACGTTCACATTTTGAACTAAATCGGCCTGACCGAGTTTTCTGATTCGGTCCCACCGAGTTTGGTGATTTGTGTGTAACAGTTAGATTTTGAACTATCATTTGAAGCACAAGAGCAAGGAGTTCATCATCAACACACCATCTATTACCTTTTAGAGAGTGGTGTCTCCTAGATTGGCTAGGTGTCACTTGGGAGCCTCCATCAAGATTGTGGAGTTGAACCAAGGAGTTTGTACGGGCAAGGAGATCGCCTACTTCGTGAAGATCTACCCTAGTGAGGCAAAGTCCTTCCTGGGCGATGGCCATGGTGGGATAGACAAGGTTGCTTCTTCATGGACCCTTCGTGGGTGGAGCCCTCCGTGGACTCGCGCAACCGTTACCCTTCGTGGGTTGAAGTCTCCATCAATGTGGATGTACGATAGCACCACCTATCGGAACCACGGATAAAAAATCTCCGTGTGTCTACATTGCGTTTGCTCCCTCCAAACTCCTCCCTTTACCTTCATATGCAATTGTTTTACATTCCGCTGCTATACTCTTAGAATTGCATGTGTAGGTTGATTACTTGACTTGTGCTAAGTTGCTAAAATCTGCCAAGACTTAAAATTGGGAAAAGGCTAGTTTTTTAATTGGTCAAGTAGTCTAATCACCCCCCCCCCCTCTAGACATACTTTCGATCCTACAGAGGGGGAAGGCCAGTTTGCATGTACGACACTAGGCATGCAACTGCAAGTGTCACCCCCGACCGCAACTGCATGTCTTCTAACCTGACCACAACTCTACATTTTTGTTCTGTCGGAGGGGGCGCCGATAGAGGCGGCGGGACAGTTGCAAGTCCGACAACAGCCCCGCAACTGCAAGTGCCGCACCCGACCGCAACTGCATGTCCCCCAACATGCTTGCAACTGGACTTTTGCTTTGTCAGAGGGGTGCTAGGGAGGGGGCGGGCTAGTGTGCATGTGCCCTCGTAGACCGTAAGCGGAATCGTTATGACAACATGGTTGATGTAGTCGTATGTCTTCATGATCGACCGATCCTAGCACCGAAAGTACGGCACCTCCGCGATCTGCACACGTTAGGCTCGGTAACGTCCCACGAACTCATGATCCAGCAGAGTGTTGATGGAGAGCTTCGTCAGCACGATGGCGTGATGACGGCGATGATGAAGCTACCGGTGCAGGGCTTCGCCTAAGCACTGCAATGATATGACCGAGGTGGATTATGGTGGAGGGGGGCACCGCACACGGCTAAGAACAATGTCTGTTGTGTGTTCTAGGGTGCCCCCCTGCCCCGTATATAAAGGAGCAAGGGGGAGGCGGTCGACCCTTGGGGCGCGCCAAGGAGGGAAAGGAGTCCTCCTCCTAGTAGGAGTAGGACTCCCTCTTTCCTAGTCCAACTAGGAGGAGGAAGGGGAAAGGAAGGAGAGGGAGAGAGGGAGGGAAAGAGGGTGCGCCGCCCCCCTCCCTGTCCAATTCGGACTCCCAAGGGGGTGGGGGCGTGCGGCCAGCCCTAGGCCCCCTCCTCTCTCTCTCACAAGGCCCATGTTGGCCCATTAGTTCCCCCGGGGGTTCCGATAACCCCCCGACACTCCGATAAATATCCGGTGACCCCCAGAACTCATCCGGTGTCCAAATATAGTCGTCCAATATATCAATCTTTATGTCTCGACCATTTCGAGACTCCTCGTCATGTCCGCGATCACATCCGGGACTCCAAACTATCTTCGGTACATCAAAACACATAAACTCATAATACCGATCGTCACCGAACGTTAAGCGTGCAGACCCTACGGGTTCGAGAACTATGTAGACATGACCGAGACACGTCTCCAGTCAATAACCAATAGCGGAACCTGGATGTTCATATTGGCTCCTACATATTCTACGAAGATCTTTATCGGTCAAACCGCATAACAACATACGTTGTTCCCTTTGTCATCGGTATGTTACTTGCCCGAGATTCAATCGTCGGTATCTCAATACCTAGTTCAATCTCGTTACCGGCAAGTCTCTTTACTCATTCCGTAATGCATCATCTCGTAACTAACTCATTAGTCACATTGCTTGCAAGGCTTATAGTGATATGCATTACCGAGAGGGCCCAGAGATACCTCTCCGACAATCGGAGTGACAAATCCTAATCTCGATCTATGCCAACTCAACAAGTACCATCGGAGACACCTGTAGAGCACCTTTATAATCACCCAGTGACATTGTGACGTTTGGTAGCACACAAGGTGTTCCTCCGGAATTCGGGAGTTGCATAATCTCATAGTCATAGGAACATGTATAAGTCATGAAGAAAGCAATAGCAACATACTAAACGATCAAGTGCTAAGCTAACGGAATGGGTCAAGTCAATCACATCATTCTCTAATGATGTGATCCCGTTAATCAAATGACAACTCATGTCTATGGCTTGGAAACTTAACCATCATTGATTCAACGAGCTAGTCAAGTAGAGGCATACTAGTGACACTCTGTTTGTCTATGTATTCACAAATGTACTAAGTTTCCGGTTAATACAATTCTAGCATGAATAATAAACATTTAACATGATATAAGGAAATATAAATAACAACTTTATTATTGCCTCTAGGGCATATTTCCTTCAGTCTCCCACTTGCACTAGAGTCAATAATCTAGATTACACAGTAATGGTTCTAACACCCATGGAGTCTTGGTGTTGATAATGTTTTGATCGTGAGAGAGGCTTAGTCAAGGGTCTGCAACATTCAGATCCATATGTATCTTGCAAATATCTATGTCTCCCTCCTTGACTTGATCACGGATGGAATTGAAGCGTCTCTTGATGTGCTTGGTTTTCTTGTGAAATCTGGATTCCTTTGCCTAGGCAATAGCACCAGTATTGTCACAAAAGATTTTCATTGGACCCGATGCACTAGATATGACACCTAGATCAGATATGAACTCCTTCATCCGGACTCCTTCATTTGCTGCTTCCGAAGCAGCTATGTACTCCGCTTCACACGTAGATCCCGCCACGACGCTTTGCTTAGAACTGCACCAACTGATAGCTCCACCGTTCAATATAAACACGTATCCGGTTTGTGACTTAGAGTCATCCGGATCAGTGTCAAAGCTTGCATCGATGTAACCATTTACGACGAGCTCTTTGTCACCTCCACAAACGAGAAACATATCCTTAGTCCTTTTCAGGTATTTCAGGATGTTATTGACCGCTGTCCAGTGACCCATTCATGGATGACTTTGGTACCTCCCTGCTAAACTAATAGCAAGGCACACATCAGGTCTGGTACACAGCATTGCATACATGATAGTGTTGGGGAACGTAGTAATTTCAAAAAAATTCCTACGCACACGCAAGATCATGGTGATGCATAGCAACGAGAGGGGAGAGTGTTGTCCACGTACCCTCGTAGACCGAAAGCGGAAGCGTTAACACAACGCGGTTGATGTAGTCGTACGTCTTCACGATCCGACCGATCAAGTACCGAACGTACGGCACCTCCGAGTTCAGCACAGTTCAGCTCGATGACGTCCCTCGAACTCCAATCCAGCCGAGTGTTGAGGGAGAGTTTCGTCAGCACGACGGCGTGGTGACAATGATGATG
Source organism: Triticum aestivum (assembly GCF_018294505.1). Classification (NCBI taxonomy): domain Eukaryota; kingdom Viridiplantae; phylum Streptophyta; class Magnoliopsida; order Poales; family Poaceae; genus Triticum; species Triticum aestivum. The sequence goes on along the minus strand of NC_057814.1, from coordinate 100,081,496 downwards.
TTCTACCGACGCAGGGCTTCGCCTAAGCACCGCTACGATATTATCGAGGTGTAATATGGTGGAGGGGGGCACCGCACACGGCTAAGAGATCAATGATCAATTGTTGTGTCTATGGGGTGCCCCCCTACCCCCGTATAGAAAGGAGCAAGGGGGGAGGCGGCCGGCCTAGGAGGAGGGCGCGCCAAGGGGGGAGTCCTACTCCCACCGGGAGTAGGACTCCTCCTTTCCTTGTTGGAGTAGGAAAAGGGAAGGGAGAAGGAGAAAGAAGGAAGGGGGCGCCCCCCCTCCCTAGTCCAATTCAGACTAGTCCATGGGGAGGGGTGCGGCCACCCTTTGGGGCCTTTCTCTCCTTTCCCGTATGGCCCATTAAGGCCCAATACGAATTCCCGTAACTCTCCGGTACTCCGAAAAATACCCGAATCACTCGGAACCTTTCCGAAGTCCGAATATAGTCGTCCAATATATCGATCTTTACGTCTCGGCCATTTCGAGACTCCTCGTCATGTCCCCGATCTCATCCGGGACTCCGAACTACCTTCGGTACATCAAAACACATAAACTCATAATATAACCGTCATCGAACTTTAAGCGTGCGGACCCTACGGGTTCGAGAACAATGTAGACATGACCGAGACACGTCTCCGGTCAATAACCAATAGCGGAACCTGGATGCTCATATTGGCTCCCACATATTCTACGAAGATCTTTATCGGTCAGACCGCATAACAACATACGTTGTTCCCTTTGTCATCGGTGTGTTACTTGCCCGAGATTCGATCGTCGGTATCTCAATACCTAGTTCAATCTCGTTACCGACAAGTCTCTTTACTCGTTCCGTAATACATCATCCCGCAACAAACTCATTAGTCGCAATGCTTGCAAGGCTTAAGTGATGTGCATTACCGAGAGGGCCAGAGATACCTCTCCGACAATCGGAGTGACAAATCCTAATCTCGAAATACGCCAACCCAACAAGTACCTTCGGAGACACCTGTAGATCACCTTTATAATCACCTAGTTACGTTGTGACGTTTGGTAGCACACAAAGTGTTCCTCCGGTAAACGGGAGTTGCATAATCTCATAGTCATAGGAACATGTATAAGTCATGAAGAAAGCAATAGCAACATACTAAACGATCGATTGCTAAGCTAACGGAATGGGTCAAGTCAATCACATCATTCTCCTAATGATGTGATCCCGTTAATCAAATGACAACTCATGTCTATGGCTAGGAAACATAACCATCTTTGATCAACGAGCTAGTCAAGTAGAGGCATATTAGTGACACTCTGTTTGTCTATGTATTCACACATGTATTATGTTTCCGGTTAATACAATTCTAGCATGAATAATAAACATTTATCATGATATAAGGAAATAAATAATAACTTTATTATTGCCTCTAGGGCATATTTCCTTCAGTCTCCCACTTGCACTAGAGTCAATAATCTAGTTCACATCGCCATGTGATTTAACACTAATAGTTCACATCACCATGTGATTAACACCCATAGTTCACATCGCTATGTGACCAACACTCAAAGGGTTTACTAGAGTCAGTAATCTAGTTCACATCGCTTATGTGATTAACACCCAAAAGAGTACTAAGGTGTGATCATGTTTTGTTTGTGAGATAATTTTAGTCAACGGGTCTGTCACATTCAGATCCGTAAGTATTTTGCAAATTTCTATGTCTACAATGCTCTGCACGGAGCTACTCTGGCTAATTGCTCCCTCTTTCAATATGTATCTAGACCGAGACTTAGAGTCATCTAGATTAGTGTCAAAACTTGCATCGACGTAACCCTTTACGACGAACCTTTTGTCACTTCCATAATCGAGAAACATATCCTTATTCCAGTAAGGATAATTTTGACCGTTGTCCAGTGATCTACTCCTAGATCACTATTGTACTCCCTTGCCAAACAGTGTAGGGTATACAATATATCTGGTACACAGCATGGCATACTTTATAGAACCTATGGCCGAGGCATAGGGAATGACTTTCATTCTTTTTCTATCTTCTGCCGTGGTCGGGCTTTGAGTCTTACTCAATTTCACACCTTGTAACACAGGCAAGAAACTCTTTCTTTGACTGTTCCATTTTGAACTATTTCAAAATCTTGTTAAGGTATGTACTCATTGAAAAAACTTATCAAGCTTCTTGATCTATCTCTATAGATCTTGATGCTCAATATGTAAGCAGCTTCACCGAGGTCTTTCTTTGAAAAACTCCTTTCAAACACTCCTTTATGCTTTGCAGAATAATTCTATATTATTTCCGATCAACAATATGTCATTCACATATACTTATCAGAAATGCTGTAGTGCTCCCACTCACTTTCTTGTAAATACAGGCTTCACCGCAAGTCTGTATAAAACTATATCCTTTGATCAACTTATCAAACCGTATATTCCAACTCCGAGATGCTTGCACCAGTCCATAGATGGATCGCTGGAGCTTGCATATTTTGTTAACACCTTTAGGATTGATAAAACCTTCTGGTTGCATCATATACAACTCTTCTTTAATAAGTCCATTAAGGAATGCAGTTTTGTTTATCCATTTGCCAGATTTCATAAAATGCGGCAATTGCTAACATGATTCGGATAGACTTAAGCATAGATACGAGTGAGAAACTCTCATCGTAGTCAACACCTTAAACTTGTCGAAAACCTTTTGCGACAATTCTAGCTTTGTAGATAGTAACACTACTATCAGCATCTGTCTTCCTCTTGAAGATCCATTTAATCTCAATGGCTCGCCGACCATTGGGCAAGTCAATCAAAGTCCATACTTTGTTCTCATACATGGATCTCATCTCAGATTTCATGGCCTCAAGCCATTTTGCGGAATCTGGGCTCACCATCGCTTCTTCATAGTTCGTAGGTTTGTCATGGTCTAGTAACATAACCTCCAGAACAGGATTACCGTACCACTTTGGTGCGGATCTTACTCTGGTTGACCTACGAGGTTCAGTAATAACTTGATCTGAAGTTCCATGATCATCATCATTAACTTCCTCACTAATTGGTATAGGCGTCACAGAAACTGGTTTCTGCGATGAACTACTTTCCAATAAGGGAGCAGGTACAATTACCTCATCAAGTTCTACTTTCCTCCCACTCACTTCTTTCGAGAGAAACTCCTTCTCTAGAAAGGATCCATTCTTAGCAACGAATGTCTTGCCTTTCGGATCTGTGATAGAAGGTGTACCCAACTGTCTCCTTTTGGGTATCATATGAAGACACATTTCTCCGATTTGGGTTTGAGCTTATCAGGATGAAACTTTTTCACATAAGCATCGCAACCCCAAACTTTAAGAAACGACAGCTTAGGTTTCTTGCCAAACCATAGTTCATATGTTGTCGTCTCAACGGATTTTTATGGTGCCCTTTTTAACGTGAATGCAGCTGTCTCTAATGCATAACCCCAAAACGATAGTGGTAGATCGGTAAGAGACATCATATATCGCACCATATCTAATAAAGTACGGTTACGATGTTCGGACACACCATTACACTATGGTGTTCCAGGTGGCGTGAGTAGTGAAACTATTTCACATTGTTTTTACTGAAGGCCAAACTCGTAACTCAAATACTCTTCTCCACGATCAGATCGTAGAAACTTTATTTTCTTGTTACGATGATTTTCCACTTCACTCTGAAATTATATGAACTTTTCAAATGTTTCAGACTTCTGTTTCATCAAGTAGATATACCCATATCTGCTCAAATCATCTGTGAAGGTCAGAAAATAACGATACCCGCCGCGAGCCTCAACACTCATCGGATCGCATACATCAGTATGTATTATTTCCAATAAGTCAGTTGCTCGCTCCATTGTTCCGGAGAACGGAGTCTTAGTCATCTTGCCCATAAGGCATGGTTCGCAAGTGTCAAGTGATTCATAATCAAGTGATTCCAAAACCCATCAGCATGGAGTTTCTTCATGCGCTTTACACCAATATGACCTAAATGGCAGTGCCACAAATAAGTTGCACTATCATTATTAACTTTGCATCTTTTGGCTTCAATTTTATGAATATGTGTATCACTACGATCGAGATCCAACGAACTATTTTCATTGGGTGTGTAACCATGTAAGGTTTTATTCATGTAAACAGAACAACAATTATTCTCTAACTTAAATGAATAACCGTATTGCAATAAACATGATCAAATCATATTCATGCTCAACACAAACACCAAATAACACTTATTTAGGTTCAACACTAATCCTGAAAGTATAGGGAGTGTGCGATGATGATCATATCAATCTTGGAACTACTTCCAACACACATCGTCACCTCGCCTTTTACTAGTCTCTGTTTATTCTGCAACTCCCGTTTCGAGTTACTACTCTTAGCAACTGAACCAGTATCAAATGCCGAGGGGTTGCTATAAACACTAGTAAAGTACACATCAATAACATGTATATCCAATATACCTTTGTTCACTTTGCCATCCTTCTTATCCACCAAATACTTGGGGTAGTTCCGCTTCCAGTGACCAGTCCCTTTGCAGTAGAAGCACTTAGTCTCAGGCTTAGGACCAGACTTAGGCTTCTTCACTTGAGCAGCAACTTGCTTGCCGTCTTTCTTGAAGTTCCCCTTCTTCCCTTTGCCCTTTTCTTGAAACTAGTGGTCTCGTCAACCATCAACACTTGATGTTTTTCTTGATTTCTACCTTCGTCGATTTCAGCATCACGAAGAGCTCGGGAATTACTTTCGTCATCCCTTGCATACTATAGTTCATCACGAAGTTCTACTAACTTGGTGATGGTGACTAGAGAATTCTGTCAATCACTATTTTATCTGGAAGTTTAACTCCCACTTGATTCAAGCGATTGTAGTACCCAGACAATCTGAGCACATGCTCACTGCTTGAGCTATTCTCCTCCATCTTTTAGCTATAGAACTTGTTGGAGACTTCATATCTCTCAACTCGGGTATTTGCTTGAAATATTAACTTCAACTCCTGGAACATCTCATATGGTCCATGAGGTTCAAAATGTCTTTGAAGTCCCGATTCTAAGCCGTTAAGCATGGTGCACTAAACTATCAAGTAGTCATCATATTGAGCTAGCCAAACATTCATAATGTCTGCATCTGCTCCTGCAATAGGTCTGTCACCTAGCGGTGCATCAAGGACATAATTCTTCTGTGCAGCAATGAGGATAATCCTTAGATCACGGATCCAATCCGCATCATTGCTACTAACATCTTTCAACATAATTTTTCTCTAGGAACATATCAAAATAAACATAGGGATGCAACAACGCGAGCTATTGATCTACAACATAATTTGCAAAATACTATCAGGACTAAGTTCATGATAAATTTAAGTTCAATTAATCATATTACTTAAGAACTCCCACTTAGATAGACATCCCTCTAATCCTCTAAATGATCACGTGATCCAAATCAACTAAACCATAACCGATCATCACGTGAAATGGAGTAGTTTTCAATGGTGAACATCACTATGTTGATCATATCTACTATATGATTCACGCTCGACCTTTTGGTCTCAGTGTTCCGAGGCCATATCTGCATATGCTAGGCTCATCAAGTTTAACCTGAGTATTCTGCGTGTGCAAAACTGGCTTGCACCCGTTGTAGATGGACGTAGAGCTTATCACACCCGATCATCACGTGGTGTCTGGGCACGACGAACTTTGGCAACGGTGCATACTCAGGGAGAACACTTTTATCTTGAAATTTAGTGAGAGATCATGTTATAATGCTACCGTCAATCAAAGCAAGATAAGATGCATAAAAGATAAACATCACATGCAATCAATATAAGTGATATGATATGGCCATCATCATCTTGTGCTTGTGATCTCCATCTCCGAAGCACCGTTATGATCACCATCGTCACCAGCACGACACCTTGATCTCCATCGTAGCATCGTTGTCGTCTCGCCAATTATTGCTTCTACGACTATCGCTACCGCTTAGTGATAAAGTAAAACAATTACATGGCGATTGCATTGCATACAATAAAGCGACAACCATATGGCTCCTGCCAGTTGCCGATAACTCGGTTACAAAACATGATCATCTCATACAATAAAATTTAGCATCATGTCTTGACCATATCACATCACAACATGCCCTGCAAAAACAAGTTAGACGTCCTCTACTTTGTTGTTGCAAGTTTTACGTGGCTGCTACGGGCTTAGCAAGAACCGTTCTTACCTACGCATCAAAACCACAACGATAGTTTGTCAAGTTGGTGCTGTTTTAACCTTCACAAGGACCGGGCGTAGCCACACTCGGTTCAACTAAAGTGAGAGAGACAGACACCCGCCAGTCACCTTTAAGCAACGAGTGCTCGCAACGGTGAAACCAGTCTCGCGTAAGCGTACGCGTAAAAATGTCGGTCCGGGCCGATTCATCTCACAATACCGCTGAACCAAAATATGACATGCTGGTAAGCAGTATGACTTATATCGCCCACAACTCACTTGTGTTCTACTCGTGCATATAACATCAACGCATAAAACCAGGCTCGGATGCCACTGTTGGGGAACGTAGTAATTTCAAAAAAATTCCTACGCACACGCAAGATCATGGTGATGCATAGCAACGAGAGGGGAGAGTGTTGTCCATGTACCCTCGTAGACCGAAAGCGGAAGCGTTAACACAACGCGGTTGATGTAGTCGTACGTCTTCACGATCCGACCGATCAAGTACCGAACGTACGGCACCTCCGAGTTCAGCACATGTTCAGCTCGATGACGTCCCTCGAACTCCGATCCAGCCGAGTGTTGAGGGAGAGTTTTGTCAGCACGACGGCGTGGTGACAATGATGATGTTCTACCGACGCAGGGCTTCGTCTGAGCACCGCTACGATATTATCGAGGTGTAATATGGTGGAGGGGGCACCGCACACGGCTAAGAGATCAATGATCAATTGTTGTGTCTATGGGGTGCCCCCTGCCCCCGTATATAAAGGAGCAAGGGGGGAGGCGGCCGGCCTAGGAGGAGGGCGCGCCAAGGGGGGAGTCCTACTCCCACCGGGGGTAGGACTCCTCCTTTCCTTGTTGGAGTAGGAAAAGGGAAGGGAGAAGGAGAAAGAAGGAAGGGGGCGCCCCCCTCCCTAGTCCAATTCGGACTAGTCCATGGGGAGGGGTGCGGCCACCCTTTGGGGCCTTTCTCTCCTTTCCCGTATGGCCCATTAAGGCCCAATACGAATTCCTGTAACTCTCCGATACTCCAAAAAATACACGAATCACTCGGAACCTTTCCGAAGTCCGAATATAGTCGTCCAATATATCGATCTTTACGTCTCGGCCCTTTCGAGACTCCTCGTCATGTCCCCGATCTCATCCGGGACTCCGAACTACCTTCGGTACATCAAAACACATAAACTCATAATATAACCGTCATCGAACTTTAAGCGTGCGGACCCTACGGGTTCGAGAACAATGTAGACATGACCGAGACACGTCTCCGGTCAATAACCAATAGCGGAACCTGGATGCCCATATTCTTTATCGGTCAGACCGCATAACAACATACGTTGTTCCCTTTGTCATCGGTATGTTACTTGCCCGAGATTCGATCGTCGGTATCTCAATACCTAGTTCAATCTTGTTACCGGCAAGTCTCTTTACTTGTTCCGTAATACAGCATCCCGCAACAAACTCATTAGTTGCAATGCTTGCAAGGCTTAAGTGATGTGCATTACCGAGAGGGCCAGAGATACCTCTCCAACAATCGGAGTGACAAATCCTAATCTCGAAATACGCCAACCCAACAAGTACCTTCGGAGACACCTGTAGAGCACCTTTATAATCACCCAGTTACGTTGTTACGTTTGGTAGCACACAAAGTGTTCCTCCGGTAAACGGGAGTTGCATAATCTCATAGTCATAGGAACATGTATAAGTCATGAAGAAAGCAATAGCAACATACTAAACGATCGATTGCTAAGCTAACGGAATGGGTCAAGTCAATCACATCATTCTCCTAATGATGTGATCCCGTTAACCAAATGACAACTCATGTCTATGGCTAGGAAACATAACCATCTTTGATCAACGAGCTAGTCAAGTAGAGGCATACTAGTGACACTCTGTTTGTCTATGTATTCACACAAGTATTATGTTTCCGGTTAATACAATTCTAGCATGAATAATAAACATTTATCTTGATATAAGGAAATAAATAATAACTTTATTATTGCCTCTAGGGCATATTTCCTTCAGATAGAGCCTATGGCTGAAGCATTGGGAACACCTTTCATTTTCTCTCTATCTTTTGAAGTGGTCGGGCATTGAGTCTGACTCAATTTCACACCTTGTAACACAGGCGAGAACCCTTTCTTTGCTTGATCCATTTTGAACTTCTTCAAAAATTTATCAAGGTATGTGCTTTGTGAAAGTCCAATTAAGCGTCTTGATCTATCTCTATAGATTTTGATGCCCAATATATAAGCAGCTTCACCGAGGTCTTTCATTGAAAAACTCTTGTTCAAGTATCCTTTTATGCTATCCAGAAATTCTATATCATTTCCAATCAACAATATGTCATCCACATATAATATTAGAAATGCTATAGAGCTCCCACTCAGTGTAAATACAGGCTTCTCCAAAAGTCTGTATAAAACTATATGCTTTGATCACACTATCAAAACATTTATTCCAACTCCGAGATGCTTGCACCAGTCCATAAATGGATCGCTGGAGCTTGCACACTTTGTTAGCATCCTTTGGATCGATAAAACCTTCAGGTTGCATCATATACAACTCTTCTTCCAGAAATCCATTCAGGAATGCAGTCTTTACATCCATTTGCCAAATTTCATAATCATAAGATGCAGCAATTGCTAACATGATTCGGATGGACTTAAGCATCGCTACGGGTGAGAAGGTCTCATCGTAGTCAACTCCTTGAACTTGTCGAAAACCTTTTGCAACAAGTCGAGCTTTGTAGACAGTAACATTACCGTCAGCGTATGTCTTCTTCTTGAAGATCCATTTATTCTCGATGGCTTGCTGATCATCGGGCAAGTCAACCAAAGTCCACACTTTGTTCTCATACATGGATCCCATCTCAGATTTCATGGCCTCAAGCCATTTTGCGGAATCTGGGCTCATCATCGCTTCCTCATAGTTTGTAGGTTCGTCATGGTCAAGTAACATGACCTCTAGAACAGGATTACCGTACCACTCTGGTGCGGATCTTACTCTGGTTGACCTACGAGGTTCGGTAGTAACTTGATCTGAAGTTACATGATCATCATCATTAGCTTCCTCACTAATTGGTGTAGGAGTCACAGGAACAGATTTCTGTGATGAACTACTTTCCAATAAGGGAGCAGGTACAGTTACTTCATCAAGTTCTACTTTCCTCCCACTCACTTCTTTGGAGAGAAACTCCTTCTCTAGAAAGGATCCATTCTTAGCAACTAATGTCTTGCCTTCGGATATGTGATAGAAGGTGTACCCAACAGTCTCCTTTGGGTATCCTATGAAGACACATTTCTCCGATTTGGGTTCGAGCTTATCAGGTTGAAGCTTTTTCACATAAGCATCGCAGCCCCAAACATTAAGAAACGACAACTTTGGTTTCTTGCCAAACCACAGTTCATAAGGTGTCGTCTCAATGGATTTACATGGTGCCCTATTTAACGTGAATGCAGCTGTCTCTAAAGCATAACCCCAAAACGATAGCGGTAAATCAGTAAGAGACATCATAGATCCCACCATATCTAGTAAAGTACGATTACGACGTTTAGACACACCATTACGCTGTGGTGTTCCGGGTGGCATGAGTTGCGAAACTATTCCGCATTGTTTCAAATGAAGACCAAACTCGTAACTCAAATATTCTCCTCCACGATCAGATCGTAGAAACTTTGTTTTCTTGTTGCGATGATTTTCCACTTCACTTTGAAATTCTTTGAACTTTTCAAATGTTTCAGACTTATGTTTCATCAAGTAGATATACCCATATATGCTCAAATCATCTGTGAAGGTGAGAAAATAACGATACCCGTCGCGAGCCTCAACATTCATCGGACCACATACATCAGTATGTATGATTTCCAACAAATCTGTTGCTCGCTCCATTGTTCCAGAGAACGGCGTTTTAGTCATCTTGCCCATGAGGCATGGTTCACAAGTACCAAGTGATTCATAATCAAGTGATTCCAAAAGTCCATCAGAATGGAGTTTCTTCATGCGCTTTACACCAATATGACCTAAATGGCAGTGCCACAAATAAGTTGCACTATCATTATCAACTCTGCATCTTTTGGCTTCAATATTATGAATATGTGTGTCACTACTATCGAGATTCAACATAAATAGACCACTCTTCAAGGGTGCATGACCATAAAAGATATTACTCATATAAATAGAACAACCATTATTCTCTGATTTAAATGAATAACCGTCTCGCATCAAACAAGATCCAGATATAATGTTCATGCTCAACGCTGGCATCAAATACCAATTATTCAGGTCTAAAACTAATCCCGAAGGTAGATGTAGAGGTAGCGTGCCGACCGCGATCACATCGACTTTGGAACCATTTCCCACGTGCATCGTCACCTCGTCCTTAGCCAATCTTCGCTTAATCCGTAGTCCCTGTTTCGAGTTGCAAATATTAGCAACAGAACCAGTATCAAATACCCAGGCACTACTGCGAGCATCAGTAAGGTACACATCAATAACATGTATATCACATATACCTTTGTTCACCTTGCCATCCTTCTTATCCGCCAAATACTTGGGGCAGTTCCGCTTCTAGTGACCAGTCCCTTTTGTAGTAGAAGCACTCAGTCTCAGGCTTAGGTCCAGACTTGGGCTTCTTCACTTGAGCAGCAACTTGCTTGCCGTTCTTCTTGAAGTTCCCCTTCTTCCCTTTACCCTTTTTCTTGAAACTGGTGGTCTTGTTGACCATCCACACTTGATGCTCCTTCTTGATTTCTACCTTGCAGCCTTTAGCATTGGGAAGAGCTCGGGAATTGTCTTATCCATCCCTTGCATATTATAGTTCATCACGAAGCTCTTGTAGCTTGGTGGCACTGATTGAAGAATTCTGTCAATGACACTATCATCAGGAAGATTAACTCCCAGTTGAATCAAGTGATTGTTATACCCAGACATTTTGAGTATATGCTCACTGACAGAACTATTCTCCTCCATCTTGCAGCTGTTGAACTTATTGGAGACTTCATATCTCTCAATCCGGGCATTTGCTTGAAATATTAACTTCAACTCCTGGAACATCTCATATGCTCCATGACGTTCAAAACGTTGTTGAAGTCCCGGTTCTAGGCCGTAAAGCATGGCACACTGAACTATCGAGTAGTCATCAGCTTTGCTCTACCAGACGTTCATAACATCTGGCGTTGCTCCTGCAGCGAATTTGGCACCTAGCGGTGCTTCCAGGACGTAATTCTTCTGTGCAGCAATGAGGACAATCCTCAAGTTACGGACCCAGTCCGTGTAGTTGCTACCATCATCCTTCAACTTAGCTTTCTCTAGGAATGCATTAAAATTCAACGGAACAATAGCACGGGCCATCTATCTACAACAACATAGACATGCAAAATACTATCAGGTACGAAGTTCATGATAAATTAAAGTTCAATTAATCAAATTACTTAAGAACTCCCACTTAGATAGACATCCCTCTAATCATCTAAGTGATCACGTGATCCAAATCAACTAAACCATGTCCGATCATCACGTGAGATGGAGTAGTTTTCAATGCTGAACATCACTATGTTGATCATATCTACTATATGACTCATGTTCGACCTTTCGGTCTCAGTGTTCCGAGGCCATATCTGCATATGCTAGGCTCGTCAAGTTTAACTCGAGTATTCTGCGTGTGCAAAACTGGCTTGCACCCGTTGTATGTGAACGTAGAGCTTATCACACCCGATCGTCACGTGGTGTCTAGGCACGATGAACTTTCGCAATGGTGCATACTCAGGGAGAACACTTGTACCTTGAAACCTAGTGAGAGATCATCTTATAATGCTACCGTCGAACTAAGCAAAATAAGATGCATAAAGGATAAACATCACATGCAATCAATATAAAGTGATATGATATGGCCATCATCATGTTGTGCCTTTGATCTCCATCTCCAAAGCACCGTTATGATCACCATCGTCACCGGCTTGACACCTTGATCTCCATCGAAGCATCATTGTCGTCTCGCCAACTATTGCTTCTACGACTATCGCTACCGCTTAGTGATAAAGTAAAGCAATTACATGGCGATTGCATTTCATACAATAAAGCGACAACCATATGGCTCGTGCCAGTTGCCGGTAACTCCGTTACAAAACATGATCATCTCATACAATAAATTTAGCATCATGTCTTGACCATATCACATCACAACATGCCCTGCAAAAACAAGTTAGACGTCCTCTACTTTGTTGTTGCAAGTTTTACGTGGCTGCTACGGGCTGAGCAAGAACCGTTCTTACCTACGCATCAAAACCATAATGATTTTTCGTCAAGTATATGTTGTTTTAACCTTCAACAAGGACCGGGCGTAGCCACACTCAATTCAACTAAAGTTGGAGAAACTGACACCCGCCAACCACCTGTGTGCGAAGCACGTCGGTAGAACCAGTCTCGCGTAAGCGTACGCGTAATGTCGGTTCGGGCCGCTTCATCCAACAATACCGCCGAATCAAAGTATGACATGCTGGTAAGCAGTATGACTATTATCGCCCACAACTCACTTGTGTTCTACTCGTGCATATAACATCTACGCATAAACCTGGCTCGGATGCCACTGTTGGGGAATGTAGTAATTTCAAAATTTTCCTACGCACACGCAAGATCATGGTGATGCATAGCAACGAGAGGGGAGAGTTATGTCTACATACCCTCGTAGATCGTAAGCGGATGCATTATGACAACGTGGTTGATATAGTCGTATGTCTTCACGATCGACCGATCCTAGCACCGAAAGTACGGCACCTCCGCGATCTGCACACGTTCGGCTCGGTGACGTCCCACGAACTCAAGATCTAGCAGAGTGTTGAGGGAGAGCTGCGTCAGCACGACGGCGTGATGACGGTGATGATGAAGCTACCGTCGCAGGGCTTTGCCTAAGCACTGAACAATATGACCGAGGTGTATTATGGTGGAGGGGGGCACCGCACACGGCTAAGAACAATGTCTGTTGTGTGTTCTAGGGTGCCCCCTGCCCCCGTATATAAAGGAGCAAGGGGGAGGCCGGCCGGCCCTTGGGGCGCGCCAAGGAGGGGAAGGAGTCCACCTCCTAGTAGGAGTAGGACTCCCCCTTTCCTAGTCCAACTAGGAGGAGGAAGGGGAAAGGAAGGAGAGGGAGAGAGGGAGGGAAATAGGGGGCGCCGCCCCCCTCCTTGTCCAATTCGGACTCCCAAGGGGGTGGGGGGCGCACGGCCAGCCCTAGGCCCCTCCTCTCTCTCTCACAAGGCCCATGTTGGCCCATTAGTTCCCCCGGGGGTTCCGATAACTCCCCGGCACTCTGATAAATATCCGATGACCCCCGGAACTCATCCAGTGTCCGAATATAGTCGTCCAATATATCAATCTTTATGTCTCGGCCATTTCAAGACTCCTCGTCATGTCCGTGATCACATCCGGGACTCCGAACTATCTTTGGTACATCAAAACACATAAACTCATAATACCGATCATCACCAAACGTTAAGTGTGCAGACCCTACATGTTCGAGAACTATGTAGACATGACCGAGACACGTCTCTGGTCAATAACCAATAGCGGAACCTGGATGTTCATATTGTCTCATACATATTCCACGAAGATCTTTATCGGTCAAACCGCATAACAACATACGTTGTTCCCTTTGTCATCGGTATGTTTCTTGCCCGAGATTCGATCGTCGGTATCTCAATACCTAGTTCAATCTCGTTACCGGCAAGTCTCTTTACTTGTTCCGTAATGCATCATCCCATAACTAACTCATTAGTCACATTGCTTGCAAGGCTTATAGTGATGTGCATTACCGAGAGGGCCTAGAGATACCTCTCCGACAATCGGAGTGACAAATCCTAATCTCGATCTATGCCAACTCAATAAGTATCATCAGAGACACCTGTAGAGCACCTTTATAATCACCTAGTTACGTTGTGACGTATGGTAGCACACAAAGTGTTCCTCCGGTATTCGGGAGTTGCATAATCTCATAGTCATAGGAACATGTATAAGTCATGAAGAAAGCAATAGCAACATACTAAACGATCAAGGCTAAGCTAACGGAATGGGTCAAGTCAATCACATCATTCTCTAATGATGTGATCCCGTTAATCAAATGACAACTCATGTCTATGGCTAGGAAACTTAACCATCTTTGATTCAACGAGCTAGTCAAGTAGAGGCATACTAGTGACACTCTGTTTGCCTATGTATTCACACATGTTGAAAGATCGTGGATGTCGCCTAGAGGGGGGTGAATAGGCGCTTTAAAATAATTACGGTTTAGGCTTGAACAAATGCGGAATAAACCTAGAGGTTAATTTGACAAGCACAAAACCTACAACAACTAGGCTCACCTATGTGCACCAACAACTTATGCTAAGCAAGATAAACAACTAAGTGATAGCAAGATATATGACAAGAAACAATATGGCTATCACAAAGTAAAGTGCATAAGTAAAGGGCTCGGGTAAGAGATAACCGAGGCACGCGGAGACGACGATGTATCCCGAAGTTCACACCCTTGCGGATGCTAATCTCCGTTTGGAGCGGTGTGGAGGCACAATGCTCCCCAAGAAGCCACTAGGGCCACCGTAATCTCCTCACGCCCTCGCACAATGCAAGATGCCGTGATTCCACTAAGGGACCCTTGAGGGCGGTCACCGAACCCGTACAAATGGCAACCCTTGGGGGCGGTCACCGAACCTGTACACTTTGGCAACCCTTGGGGCGGTCACCGGTACCCGTCAAATTGCTCGGGGCGAGCTCCACAACCTAATTGGAGACCCCGACACTTTCCCGGAGCTTTACACCACAATGATTGAGCTCCGAACACCACCAACCGTCTAGGGCGCCCAAGCACCCAAGAGGAACAAGCTCAAGGGTACCAAGCACCCAAGAGTAATAAGCTTCTCAACTTGTAACTTCCACGTATCACCGTGGAGAACTCAAACCGATGCACCAAATGAAATGGCAAGGGCACACGGAGTGCCCAAATCCTTCTCTCCCAAATCCCACCAAAGCAACTAATGCTAGGGAAGAAAATGAAAGGAAGAACAAGAAGGAGAACACCAAGAACTCCAAGATCCAGATCCAAGGGGTCCCCCTCACATAGAGGAGAAAGTGATTGGTGGAAATGTGGATCTAGATCTCCTCTCTCTTTTCCCTCAAAAACTAGCAAGAATCCATGGAGGGATTGAGAGTTAGCAAGCTCGAAGAAGGTCAACAATGGGGGAAGAACACGAGCTCAAAGGATGAGGTTGAATGAGGAAGAAGACCCCCTTTTATAGGAGCTCCCGAATCCAACCGTTAAGTGCTCAGTCCGCGCACGAGCGGTACTACCGCTCAGGGGAGCGGTACTACCGCCCGGGCGGTAGAACACAGAGGGCGAGGCAGAGCTGTATGAGCGGCACTACAGCTGGAACCAGCGGTACTACCGTTGGCCGTAGCGGTACTGCCGCTTGGCCCAGCGGTACCACCGCTGGGACCGCGCACAGCGCCTACCACGAGCACAGGGAGAAGGAACAGGGAGGAGGGCCATTGAGCGGCACTAGGGGCGGTGGTAGCCGCGGTACTACCGCACACGAGCGGTACTACCACTTCTACTGCCGCTACTACTGCCGCTGAATCCGACATGAGAAGAGCAGACCCAAAATCGAGGCGGTAGTAGAGCGGTACTACCGCTTGACGCTACAAGCGGTACTACCGCTGCCACCGCGGTACTACCGCAGGAAGAAAAACAGAACTGCCATAACTTATTCAAATGAGCTCCGAATTGAGCAAACTCAAGCTTGTTGGATACAAGACGACGAGTAGCATCAAAACAGCGAGTGAAACCTCCAACAGAGAAGAACCGACATAACCTCCAACATCGAAAACATCATAGAAGATGCATGAGTGAACTCCGTTTTCGATGAACTCGAGCTTGTCATCAAGATAACCATAAGCTCCAAATCTCACAAGGAGAAGCAAACAAGAACCAAGAAGGATGATGCAAGGATGCAATGGTTTGAGCTCTCTATGAACAATACGATCAAGCTACTCATCGAGAGCCCCCCTTGATAGTACGGCAATCGATCCTATAACCCGGTCTCCCAACTACCACCATGAGACCGGTAAAATAGAAAACCTATCAAGGGAAAACGTTTGCCTTACACATGGTCCACTTGAGCTAGAAGATGACGATCTTGACTCACTCAAGTTGGACCACCTTTCTTGATTGCGTTGGCTCGATGAAGACTAGTTGATTGCTCCCCCATACTCCACTATGGGTGAGCCACCCTTCCGCACATCTTCACAAGTCCATTGTCACCACAATGGATGGCAAGCTTCAAACATTTGATCTCTTCGTGATGCTTCACTTGAATTTGATCTCTTCGTGATGCTTCACTTGAACTTGCACACCGCAACCTAACCCCACAAAGAACTCTCACGAAGACCATGGGTTAGTACACAAAGCGTAATTGATAATGCTTACCATACCATGGGATCGCTTGATCCCTCTCGGTACATCTTCTATGCTTTGTGTGTTGATCAACTTGATTCACTCTTTGACTTAGTCTTGATCAACCTCTCGCAAGACCAATCTTTAGGTAATTCCTTGAATAGCACCTTGGTCGACACAAACTCTCCTTGAAACCAACACATGTATTCCAAGAAAAGCCTATGGACAAAACCTTCAAACATAACTCAAGGCAACCACTAGTCCATAGAGATTGTCATCAATTACCAAAACCAAACATGGGGGCATCGCATGTTCTTTCACATGTACTAAGTTTCCGGTTAATACAATTCTAGCATGAATAATAAACATTTATCATGATATAAGGAAATATAAATAACAACTTTATTATTGACTCTATGGCATATTTCCTTCATACCCCCGCCCGCAACTGCATGTCTTCTAACCCGGCCGCAACTGGACTTTTTTGTTCTGTCGGAGGGGGCGCCAGTAGAGGGGGCGCGCGCGCGGTGTGGGTCTGATTTTTACTAAAGAACTAAAACTGTGTCATGATTTTTGAATTAGAGTTTCTATCATTTACCCCTTACTCATTTTTTTCATTGTATTTTTTTTCTACCACTTTGATTGTTCCCCAGAGAAAAAAACCCAGCATTTACCCCTTTCGCATTTTATTTTATTTTAGCAAAATCACTTCTACCACTTATAGCATTCTATCACTTCTAGTTATTTTTGGGATTTCTTAGCTTTTGTGTGTCTACTGGTGTACCCGCAAAAAAAAGTGTGTCTACTGGTGTGTAATAGTAATACGGTAGCAGACAATTTCTCTTTCTTTCTTGGTCACGTGGGAGCGCATTTTCCTTTTCCAACCCGGGGTAGTTGTCTGGCCAGTCATTTCTTGTGTTATCTTTAAATGTTTCTGCAAACACACACGCACACACACGAGCCAGCCCAAAGCAATCAAGCCCACAGAAAACAACAAACAAAAGGCAACCGAGCCCACAAACAAGCCCAGCAAGCGAACAACAAAGAACCAGAGACAAAACCAGCGATCAAATAGGCCGACCACATGTGGTGACGTCAATCGACCGAGACTTAGCGAAGTCTCAGTCGACTGAGACGTAGACGGACCCATTTATATTTGTTCTCATATAACCCACACACTAAGATTCATTAAGGTAAAAATACCAACTACTCCTATACACTTGGATCGGTAATATCTATCACTCCGGCCTCCGCACACATATTTATCATAATACATTGAATGTTCCCCTATGCACATGTGCATTCATACATAAGAAAAATAAGATTGCATACTCCCTCATACATGACAAAGTTGGAAATACACTCTTTCAAGGACGGAGGGAGTAGAAACCAACATTCAATCAATCATTATATTATTTCATCGATGGCATGGAACAAATTACTACTCAAACATAGCCATAAATATGCGATAAATCAAGGGGACATAATTCATAGCACAAGGCATCAATATTTGCCAATGGATTACAGAGGTTTATGGATGGGACCCCATGTGATAATGATGAAGATGGTGGTGGGGACGGCGGTGAAGTCGTTGGAGACGATGGCGGTGATGACGGTTCCTCTGGCGGTGTTTCGGCGCCTCTCCCTTTCCTTCTTCTTTGGCCTTCTCCCTGGGTGGGAGAAGGGTTTTCCCTCTGATTTTTTGTGGCCGTGGTTGTGAAGGACAAGAACCGCCCATCAGATGGGATCTGACTTTTGAGTGGAGTTGTTTTTGTTTTCTAAAATTTGACCGTCATCGTTTTTAACATTGCCGGAGATTCGTAACTCCAAAAAATTTGAAATTTTTATGGCGGTTCAGAAATTACCGGGAGCACCTTGCAGCAAAAGGAGAGCTACAAAAGCTTCGTGTAGCCTCCAGGCGCCCCCTGGCCCTGAGTGCACCACAAAGGGGGCGTCCCAGAGCCCCTGGGCACCTTAAACCCTCTGGGTGTCTCCCGATGGAAAACTTCATAATCTATTTTTTCTAGATTTTTTTCGGAGGTTAAAATAATTATTTTCCCTGAAATACAAAAACACCAGAAAATAGGAACTGCACTCGGCACTTGATTAATATGTTAGTCCAATAAAAATAATAAAACTTCTGCAATGTTTTCCCTGAAATGTTGATGTATTATTGTATAAATGATAACATTGTGGTATGAAACATATACAAATTATAGATACCTTTGAAACGTATTGGCATCCATCCTCAAGCATGTAAGATGATAAATAAAGAAACTTTTACATGTGAATGTCATCCCAGTATTGATCTATGCTTTTGTAAGACAATCTCAATTACTCAAATAGTTTATACACCCTAGCATAACATCACTTGGAATGGAAAATGCCAAATGCGGAGGTCATGAAACTTTACTAAGCACTAACAAATTTAAGTTCGGATGTTATCCAAGATGTTCAACCATATTCTAGATCATGTAATGATTCCTTTCATCTCAGTTATCCAAGAAAGGTCTATGACATTTTTTTGTTGGGAAACATAGTAGGAAAAAACATCCTATGAATAAATTCCAAGGATCATTCGAAATACAAAATTAACATTTTTTAATACAAGGTCAACATTTTTGTCTATACATATTTAACATTTTTAAATGCTTGATTTACATTTTTGCAAATGCAAGATTAGCATATTTTGAATACACGGTGAATACTTTTTCTATACACATTCATCGTTTCTCAAATGCTTGATTATCATTTTTCAAATAGTTATTTAATATTTTTTCAAATGGTTGAATAACATTTTTTAAATACATGATCAAATATTTTCACACACACTGTATATTTTTTCGTATAGGTGAGAAATATTTTCGCTATACATATTTAACATTTTTTCAAACGTTGGTTAATTTTTTTAAAAAATATTTTTATGTAAAATATTTTTTAATATATTTTATACAGATTATTTGGAAGTATAAACAAAATTAAAAACAAGGAAAGCAAAAAAAGAAAATAATGAGGCTGTGGCCTTCAACGCACCTAGGCCGGCCCATCTTGCTCTGCCCTTGCCGCGAGGCTTCCCTACGTCTCGCTGTGAGCGAGACATACGGGCGTCCGCGGCGGAACCGGATCCTCTTTATAGCAGGTAGCTAGATAATGGGCTGGCCCAACCCAGACTCAGCTCGATCGGGCCATCACTAAGGCAGTAAGCGAAAAAAAAACCTGAGCCGTCCGGCTCAAAAGAAAAAGTCAACTTAGCCGGCCCGAGTCGAGCTCAGTCCAAAACTCCCAACCCAAGGCCTCAGACAAACCGAGCCCACCCCGCGTGCCGAACCTCACCGTCGGTACAGACGTCAGAGTTGACGTCTCTCGATTCCCCTCCGCGTCCAGCTTTCCATAGGAGCCAGCCGCACCGCACCGCACCGAATCATCCCGATCCCCCATCGTCTCCGCTAGCCACCCCCGCTCCCGAATCCGGCGCACCATCGTCGAAACCCTAACCCTAGCTCCGCACCAGCCATGGCGCCCGCCGCCGGCGCGACCCGGGCCGTGGTCCTCCGCCTCGACGACCTGTCCCTCCCGCCGCGGTACCTCACCGCCGCGTCCCACCTCCCCGTGTCCGACCTCCTCAGCTTCCTCCCCCTCCCCTCCTCCTCCTTCTACCTCACCACCGACGGCCGCCCGCTCGCGCCCTCCGCGCCCGTCGCCTCCCTCGCGCCGTCCGGCTCCCTCGCGCTCCGCCTCCGCGCGCTCCGCGGCGGGGGCGGCGATGGCGGGTCCACCTGCGCCGAGTCCCGCGACTGCTACCTCTCCATGTACCTCGCGAAGAAGCCCGACAAGGCCGACCCCAACGAGGCCCGCCTCTCCCGCTTCACCTGCTGCGCGCTCTCGGGGGAGCCCCTCGCCGCGCCCGCCGTCGTGGATCGCCTCGGCAACCTGTTCAACAAGGAGGCCCTCGTCGAGGCGCTCATCCACAAGCGCCTGCCCAAGGCGCTCTCGCACATCCGCGGGCTCAAGGACATGATCCCCATCCACCTGCACCCCAAGCCCAACGCGGCGGACCAGGAGGTCCGTTTCCAGTGCCCGGTCACCGGGTTCGAGTTCAACGGCAAGTCCCAGTTCCTCGCGCTCCGTGGATGCGGCCATGTGCTGAGCGTGAAGGCTCTCAAGGAGGTGAAGTCTTCCTCGTGTTTGGTCTGCCATAAGGAGTTTGATGAGACGGACAAGATGCCCATCAATGGTACCGAGGAGGAGGTGGAAGTGTTGAGGCAGAGGATGGAGGAGGAGAGAGGGAAGCTGAAGGAGAAGAAGGATAAGAAGCTGGCGAATGGGCTCAGTGGGAGTAAGCATGCTGCTGCTGCTGCGGTTGCAGACGCTGAGAAGTTGGAGAGTGGGAAGAAAGGGGAGGCTGCCCCAGCAAAGCGGTTTAAGGCTGCAGATCATGCACCGGCTCATGCAAACAAGAAAGTGTATGCGTCAATTTTCACTTCTTCCAATAAGTCTGATTTCAGGGAGACATACTCATGCCGGTCACTCCCCCTAGGAAGGAATTAAATCGATGTTGGGGAGATTCCAATGGATAACCTCTTGTACTGATTCAGCGATTAGCTTCATACCATGGCTCGCCCATAAGTTCTGGTATTTTTGTTTTAGCTGTTGGTGTTATCTATGCTTGATTGCTGTGTGGAGCTTTCTAGTTTTCACTCGCAGAGAAGCAATATGTTTTTATAAACGATTTGTGAAATATGTAATGGCTGTAACACATATCATTGAGTCCAGTCTTCTCTAGCAATTTGTCTGAGTAATGCTGTGGTTTTCATTCAGAGATAAGCAATATGTTTTTATGAATGCTTTGTGAAATATGTAATGGTTGAAACAGTTGGAGCTTATCATTGGGTCCAGTCTTCTCTAGCAGTTTGTCTGAGTAATGCTGTAATTCATTCACTTTGTTTCAAATTACTTCAAATTTTAGGTCTCATCAGGACAAGCCTTTGATCAACAATTACTGTATTAGTATGTACTTAATGTGACATAAAGTCGATGCCATTATATTCATATTTCAAAGTACTTCTTTAATTGCTGTTCAAAGGCTTATCCTAACAAGACCGAATATACGAGGTAATTTGAAGCGGAGGGGGTACTAATTTATGTACATGCCTAAGGGGACTCCCAAGTTAAATCAAAGGGTTCCTAGTGTTCATTGCTGCAACTTCCACTGTATCTCGACTATGCAATCGTACATACAACTTGTTTGAATAATCTTGGCTATGCAATCCTACATAGAACCTGTTTGAATAAGGCTGTGATTTATACACATGCGCAAGTGGACTTTCAAGATAAATCAAATGGTTTCTATGGTTTTCAATGTTGTAATCTCGACTGTGCCACTTTACTGAACAGATAAATTTGCATTGCGCTTGTTTTGATGTTTAGTTGTCCATGAAGCACGGAATGCGCGCAAAGACAGTGCACGGTAGAACATTTGGCGGCCACATTAATATTAGCATGACACTGGCAGTATGCTGTAGTTGCTCTTTGCATGCTTCTTTAGGTATGCTGTCAAGCTAACCTTGGACATGGTGAAACTTTGCCTATTTTATTTCACACCTTCTCCTTTGGGCTTTTATTTCCATAACATGTTTACAATGTACACATGTTATATTTGTTGCTATACCTTTGGCAT
The DNA here is from genome assembly GCF_018294505.1 of Triticum aestivum. Lineage (NCBI taxonomy): Eukaryota > Viridiplantae > Streptophyta > Magnoliopsida > Poales > Poaceae > Triticum > Triticum aestivum. The sequence continues at coordinate 100,059,181 of NC_057814.1, read as the reverse complement.
TTGGACTAATACTATGTACGTTGTAATGTACATACGTATGTAGCTTTTGCTGAATGTACATATTTGCTAATTGTGGATTTTATAAAAAGATCCAAAATAGCTATAATCATTCTACTTCTGCCCTGTATGCATGCTGATGAATAAGATTCTGCAAAGATTCATAGGATGCCATAAACTTATTTTGGAATCAAGACTAGAGTTGATTTGGGCTTACAGGAATTTGACACCTCAGCTGTCTAATTCTGTTCAAATTTAGAAGGAATGGTGAAACAAGCTCCTATCAAGAAGACATCCAGATTTATTTCGTGTTAACATGCGGTACCTCCCTCAGACTATTTGGAGTTGGACACACATTAATTTGTTTTTCTTATTCCATACTTGTCTTATGTCATGTTCTTTTTAATATTGAAACGTCACTAGGAATGCTTCTGTGATAGCTGCTATATCTTTTTTGGAACCTTATTGTTAGATTAATGGCTTTTGTGAAGTGGCATAGAGAACAGAAATCAGTTTTTACTGGTTTAAATATATTCCAGTTGCTGGGGTACCGACTAAATGACTCGTCGCGACTAATCGGTTTAAATATATTCCAGTTGCTGGGGTACCGACTAAACGACTCGTGATGACTAGTCATTAGTCAACAGCTAGTCATATAATGTTGTTGAGTGTACTTGCTACAAATACTATACTACTGCACTGAAAGCATGTTTGCATAACCTATATTGTCCAGGAGTAGGACCGAGGAACACATTTGCATGTCAAATATTCGTAATTCAGAGCAAAACACATCAGATTTGGACAACTCATAACATGTTCCCATTCAGAGTCAAGGACTATAGGTGTCCAGTTGTGAGTGAAGTACTGACTGACTAGTCACATAATAGTCGTGACTAGTCCAGACCCTTAATAATTGACTAAGATTAATCCCAAGAATGAAAGTTTGATTCAGTTTTGAGATGGCAAAATGGGTCTGACATAAGAGAAGAAGAATATTAAAGCACAACTCTTAGCTTCAGATATTGCTGTAGATTGCTACCATGCGTAGTCTCTCAGCCACCTAGTCCTATGGTTTGCGTTTTGTACAACAGTTGACAAGCTGTATAATACAGTTAAGGTAGTAACTCCATGTACTCAGCTGCTTGTTTCGGTATGCTATTACTCATTCTGTTGGTGGATATAGTGATTAGTGAAAGCATGTGGTTAATCATGTCCGAAATTTATTTTTTGAAGATATGTCAGCATTGTCTCTTCTACTTGGAAGGTTTGGTAGTTTACGATGCCAATAATCCTTTTGTCACAGCATCTCCTCCTTGAAGGATTTCACTGATGGTACAGTACCAATAAGTGGGTAAGTGGGTTCTCATGTGTGGTAAGCATGCTGCAGTGAACTTCTACCCGCAACATAATCGGATAACTGGGTGGGAAACACTGACATGGTTATCCTTGCAGTGATGCCGGTTTCATGGATTTACTTGGAAAATTATGTTTTTGATGATTTTACCCTCGACACATCCATTTAATTCTTTTTATACTTTATTTAACGGTTTCAGTTGTTAATTATATATTCTTATTTCCAGTTTGCTTGTCTTTGTGGCAGTTTCTGTATCCCTTTCTTCTTAGTCATGCTCTTCCACTGCATCATCTGATTTGTTAGGATGCAGTCTGGTTACGAATGACTCAAATGTTGATGTCTAATATTGTCACCCATTTCATCCACCTAACATTTTTAGATGGTTTACATCAGTGCTTTGCATTGAATTCATTTGCATCAAGAAGTACCGTAGAACCATATCTTATCAATGAATAAACATGTCATTCTGCAATTACGATAAATTTGGATACCTCAACACTTGGTGCAAGTCAATCCAATCTTCTGATCAAATTATCACCATAATTGTTTTTTCCTTTTATAATAATCATTCGATTTTAAGTGGTCATGGTCATCTGAGTGTGGCACTTGTTGTCTTCATCCTGTATATCCGTGGATTTTCAGTTAGCAAAGGTTGACTGATGTTTGATATGAACAGAATAAACTCTACAGGTCAAAGGGAAAATGGAATGGGCTTCCATATGATGGATGTACATGGGGGAAATAAGTCTGATATCTTGGTGTTCCAATCTCAGATTGAATTCTTCAACAAGATTTAGTCCAGGAGCAAGTCTACTGAGAAGAACAAGGGTGTCGATCATGAACTTTTGTTTTAGTTGACTGTAGGTTTCATGTGGTATGTCTCCAGGTTCATTCTTTGAATTTGCTTTTTTGTTAACTTCTGGCGCTATAGATTTTATATCAGTAAAAGTGTCATCCTTGGTGACAAGACGGGACTATATTAGAGCTATTACTAGTATACGCTAGATTGGATCAAATGTAGACATAAAAATGCAACAAAACTGCAAGTCCACATCTGATTTAACACACTTCCACTGTAGTGTTTGAGTGGATCCTGCTGCCTCCTCTCGAACCATAATAGAGCAGTATTACTGTTTTATCATTGAATTGTTTATTTATCTTGAAAGTTGAAAGCGGGTTAATTCTTCTTTTTTTAGGCGGTTGACATCCATTATGTGGCATAGGTCTTACATTGCGTATACAACTTAATCCCACACCACTTTTAGCAATGGCTCGTAATGTGGCATCTCTTCCACTACCAGCGCCCTTTACCATTTCTGCTCGTCGCAAACCGACTGTAAGAATAGCATATACTGCTGTTCTTTGATCAGCATAGGGTGATGCTTGGTAGTTACCCCTCTCTCAGCCTTGCAAAGTTTGGGAGTGTGAATTTGCAACTTGGGCACCTCATAGAATGTTGGTTGGAATATTCGAAATTGATCATGTATATATCCCTAGCAGATCTAAGCTGTCACTACTTCTCTTCTTTTGGTTGTCAGGAAATGTATTTTTGATCTCAGCTTCTAATGATGAAAAGAAGCAGTCAAGAATAAAATTTGATGTCCTTTGGCACCTTATGAGATGATAAACATCAACACTGATGTTCTGATAACTACAAAATAGGAATGCATGGTACTTATGTAACCACATCTGTTTCCGTCTTCACTTTTGGGAGGATATTTCTTACACTCTTTACATTGACTTGTCCCCGATCGTAATGTTGCAGCATCAATGGGCATGAAGGGCGTTGGTTGAAGACCAAAGATTCTACATTGTTCAGTCTATTTAAAGGTAATTGTACTAAACATCCAGTTCTTACCGCTCTTTACACTTTAGTTAATACCATCAGTGTGGCACCCCTCCTTTTTAACATTCTTTTAGTTAGTAGCAGTATTATTGAAGCGTTTCTACCATTTTGCTGGAGGTTTTAGCGGTGTTCACGATATTAGGCTGTAATTGTTGCCGGCCTCAGCTTGGTAAACTTTCCTGGCTTAGTCTTAATATTGAAACTTGCTCGGAGGATCCAACCAAGGCCACATTTTTGATAAAGAAGAAGCAATATTCTATTCTATCCACAGGCTTTGATGTGTCATCAGCAGCTCTATTACAACGTCGGCTTACCCCAGTTCAGGTTACTGCTCTTTATTCTTTAGTTAAAACCATCATTGTGGCACCCCTGCTTTTAACATTTGTTTAGTTAGTAGCTGTATTTTAAAAGTGTTTCTACCATTTTGCTGGAGGTTTTAGTGGTGTTCTTGATATTAGGCTGTAATTATTGCCAGTCTGAGCAACGTAAAATTTCCTTACTTACCGCCTGTTCGGCAGTCATCCAGCTCCGTGGAGCGCACGGAGCGACCCTTCGGCCACTCCCAAAAAATAGGCTGCAGCCCGCTCCGCTCCGGCGCGGAGCTGCGGAGCGGAGAGCTGCCGAACAGGGCGTTAGTCTCGAATATGGAAACTTGCTCGGAGGATCCAACCAAGGCCACATTTTCTATAAAAAAAATGCAAGATTCTGTTCAGCTCTATTAGTAGTCTCTAGCGTTGGCTTACCCTAGTTCAGATTACTGCTTTTTATTCTTTAGTTAAAACCATCAGTGTGACCCCCCTTCTTACTAACCTTCGTTTAGTTAGGTAGCAGTATTTTAAAGTGTTTTTACCATTTTGCTGGAGGTTTTAGCAGTGTTTTCAATATTAGGCTGTAATTGTTGCCAGTCTGAGCCTGGTAAATTTTCCATGCATAGTCTCGACTATGGAAACTTGCTCGGAGGATGCAACCAAGGCCAAATATTCAGACTTCACTTTATGGTTAATATCAATATGGAAGACACAACACTATCCTGGCATGATGCTTGGTCTTTCTTGGGTGCTGCAACCCCTCTCAAGGACAGATTCCAAGGATTTTTTCTTATGTGATTGATGACAAAATTTCTGTCCATGATTTCCTGCATGAGCATCATTATACCAACTTTTTTCAATTACCACTCTCTGTGGAGGCCATGGAAGAATTGCAGACTCATTGAGGGAACCCAGAACTTGCCCATAAATAATACTGCAAATAATAATTGGTTATGGTCACCTGGTAAAAGGTAATTACTCTGCAAAGAGTTTTTACACTACAATGCATGCCCACATGCCAGTTGATGAGCCATGTAAATGGATATGGGAAAGCAGGAGTATCATGAAGATTAAGGTCTTTGCATGGCTGATGCTTAATGACAGATTAAATACCAGAGATATGCTGGTTAGAAGGCACTGGAGGCAACAGAATGATGAGAATAACTGCCCTTTATGCCCCACTCAAACCCTGGAGGACAGATATCACCTACAGTATTTTTTAAGTGTACCTTCAGTGCAAGGGTATGGAATTATCTTCAGATCCAGTGGACTGCTGGTCTAAACCCAAGAGAGTGTATCCTTCACGCCAAAAGAAGCTTTGGATACCCTTTTTTCCATGAGGTTGCTTTTCTGGCTGCCTGGAACATTTGGCTTATTCGTAATGGAAGGATCTTCAGTCATGAGAGGCCTTCTTTTAGGGGATGGAAGGAAAGGTTCATACATGATGTGACAAGACCAGCTTTGTTAAGCTAGATTAACTCTCTCCCATAGGAGTTTGTTTATAGCTTTTCTGTAATTATGTAACATGTAAATAGGTAAGTATAGTTTTTTTCTTAGCTTGGCTTAGTCTTTTAGTTTGGTTTGTAAGACCTCTCAGTTCTTCAATAAAGGACTGTGAGGCTGTTGCCTCACAGTAGTCAGTCGAAAATAAATAAATATCAATTAATATTTTTTGGGCAGGAAAAAATATCGATTTCTTTTGCAGTGCAAGGAAAAATACCCTAATACATGGTATAATTAACCAAGACGTTGGTTTTCTCAGAACCAGCGGCCCTTTGAGACCCCAATTTACATAGAAAATACCCCTAATGTGTAAATGTGTATACCTGCGGGGAATCTATAAAAGAGCGCCTACCTAAGAAAGAAATATTCAATAGCGAGCTTTGTTTCCACAGAATATGTTCTTTATTCTTTAGTTAAAACCATCAGTGTTGTACCCCTCGTTTCTAACATTCGTTTAGTTAGTAGCAATATTTTTGAAGTGTTTTTACCATTTTGCTGGAGGTTTTAGCGGTGTTCTTGATATTAGGCTGTAATTGTTGTCGGTCTAAGCTTGATAAAATTTCCTTAGTCCCGAATATGGAAACTTGCTCGGAATATCCAACCAAGGCCACATTTTCGATAAAGAAGATGCAAGATTCTATTCTATTAGCGGGCTTTGATGTGATATCAGCAGCTCTATTACAAGTCTCTAGCATCAACTTACCCCAGTTCAGGTTACTGCTCTTTATTCTTTAGTTAAAACAATCATTGACGCCCTCCTTTTAACATTTGTTTATTTAGTAGCAGTATTTAAAAAATGTTTCTACCATTTTGTTGAGGTTTTAGTGGTATTCTCGATATTAGGCTGTAACTGTTGCGAGCTTGGCAAGGTAAAATGTTCTTACATAGTCTTGAATTTGGAAACTTGCTCGGAGGATCCAACCAAGGCCCCATTTTTGATAAAAAAAATGCAAGATTATGTTCTATCAACAGGCTTTGATGTGTCATCAGCAACTCTATTAGTAGTATAGCGTCGGCTTACCCTAGTTCAGATTATTGTTTTTTTTATTCTTTAGTTAAAACCATCAGTGTCTCACCCCTTCTTACTAAAATTCGTTTAGTTAGTAGCAGTATTTTTACCATTTTGCTGGAGGTTTTAGCAGTGTTCTTGATATTAGGCTGTAATTGTTGCCAGTCTGAGCTTGATAAATTTTCCTTGCATAGTCTCACTATGGAAACTTGCTCGGAGGATGCAACCAAGGCCAAAATTTCGACAAAGAAGATGCAAGATTCTATTCCATCAACATGCTTTGATTAGTCATCAGCACCTCTATTACAAGTCTCTAGCGTTGGCTTACCCCAGCAAGTTACCGCTCTTTATTCTTTAGTTAAAATCATCAGTGTGGCACTCCTCTTTTCTAACAGTAGTTTAGTTAGTGTATTTACTATTTTGCTGGAGGTTTTAGCAGTGTTCTCAATATTAGGATCTAATTGTTGCCAGTCTGAGCATGGTAAATTTTTCTTGCTTAGTCTCGAATGTGGAAACTTGCTCGGAAGATCCAACCAAGACCACATTTCCTATAAAGAAGATGCAAGGTTCTATTCTATCAACAGGCTTTGATGTGTCATCACCAGCTCTATTACAAGTCTCTAGGGTCGGCTTACCCCAGTTCAGGTTACTACTCATTGATATGTGATATGGAAGGGTGAAAATTAGTCTTGAAAGTATTAATGGTTCTTTGATCACCTTGATTCCTAAAGTGCTATCACCTGAGGGGCCCAATGATTTCAGACCAATTTCACGGTCTAATTCTTGTTTGAAGTTCGTAACGAAGTTACTTGCAAACAGACTCCAGAAGGTAGTACTGAGATGCATCCACAAAAATGAATTCAGGTTACTGCTCTTTATTCTTTAGTTAAAACCATTAGTGCGGCACCCCCTTTTCTAACATTCGTTTAGTTAGTAGTAGTATTTTAAAAGTATTTTTACCATCTTGCTGGAGGTTTTAGTGGTGTTCTCGGTATTAGGTTGTAATTGTTGCCAGTCTGGGCATGGTAAAACTTCCTTAGTCCTGAATATGGAAACTTGCTCGTAAGATCCAACCAAGGCCAAATTTTCGAAAAAGAAGATGCTAGATTCTGTTCTATCAACAGGCTTTGATTTGTCATCAGTACCTCTATTAGAAGTCTCTGGTGTCGGCTTATCTTAGTTCAGGTTACCGCTCTTTATTCTTTAGTTAAAACCATCAGCGTGGCACCCCTCCTTATTAACACTCGTTTAGTTAGTAGGAGTATTTTTTAAGTGTATTTACCATTTTGCTGGAGGTTTTAGCAATGTTCTGAATGTTAGGTTGTAATTGTTGCCGGTCTGAGCTTGGTAAATTTTCCTTGCTTAGTCTCGAATGTGGAAACTTCCTCAGAGGATCCAACCAAGGCCACATTTTCTATAAAGAAGATGCAAGGTTCTATTCTACCAACAAGCTTTGATGTGTCATCAACAGCTCTATTAAGTCTCTAGCATTGGCTTACCCTAGTTCAGGTTACTACTCATTGATATCTGATATGGAAGAGTGAATATCAATTAATATTTTTGGGCATGAAAAAATATCGATTTCTTTTGCAGTGCAAAGAAAAATACCCCAATACATGTTATAATTAACCAAGACATTGTTTTTTCAGAACCAGCGGCACTTTGAGCCCCAATTTACATAGAAAATACCCATAATGAGTACATGTGTATATCTCTGGGGAATCTATAAAAGGGCGCCTAGCTAGGAAAGAAATATTCATCAATAGCTAAGAGCTTTGTTTCTGCAGAATACTTTGTTCATTCTTTAGTTAAAACCATCAGTGTGACACCCCTCTTTTCCAACATTCGTTTATTTGGTAGCAGTATTTTTGAAGTGGTTTTACCATTTTGCTGGAGGTTTTAGCGGTGTTCTCGATATTAGGCTGTAATTGTTGCCAGTCTTAGCTTGGTAAAATTTCCTTAGTCCCGAATATGGAAACTTGCTTGGATGATCCAACCAATGCCACATTTTCGATAAACATGATGCAGGATCCTGTTCTATCAACAGACTGATGTGTCATCAGTAGCTCCATTAGAAGTCTAGCGTTGGCTTACCCTAGTTCAGGTTACTGCTCTTTATTCTTGAGTTAAAACCATTAGTGTGGCACCCCTCCTTACTAACATTTGTTTAGTTAGTAGCAGTATTTTAATGTGTTTTTAACATTTAGCTAGAGTTTTAGGAGTGTTCTCAATATTAGGCTGTAATTGTTGCCAGTTTGAGCTTGGTAAATTTTCCTTGCATAGTCTTGACTATGGATTGCATAGTCTTGACTATGGAAACTTGCTCGGAGGATCTAACAAAGGCCACATTTTCGATAAAGAGGATGCAAGATTCTATTCTTTCAACAGGCTTTGATGTGTCATCATCATCTCTATTACGAGTCTCTAGGGTCGGCTTACCCCAGTTCAGGTTATTGCTTTTTATTCTTTAGTTGAAACAACTAAGGCCACATTTTCGATAAAGAAGATGCTAGGTTCTATTCTATTAACAGGCTTTGATGTGTCATCACTAGCTCTATTACAAGTCTTTAGCATCGGCTTACCCAAATTCAGGTTGTTAGATGTGTATAGTTACTCTTTGTACATCTCTATTGTATAAGGGGCTTTTCTGCACTTTCCTACGCATGTATATGTACTGGCCTTTGGCCCTCGGTAAATCCAGTTGCTATTTATCCAACATGGTATCAGATGCTAGGTTACCCTCGCTCTCCCGCACGCTGCAACTCCGTGCTCCCTCCTCCTAGCCTACCTCGTCTCCGGCCGCCTCTGCTCGATTCCGGCCGTCGCCGTCGCACTCGTCCCGTCCGGATCCGCCGCCCCGGCTGTCCCGTTTGGCCTCGTCTCCCCCGTCTGGTGCATCTTGGCCCGCGCCAAGGCAGCGCTCCTCCATCCCCCATGTGAGCAAGCTCCTGCCAGCCGGCCTCGGGAGCGCCTCCTCTGCTCGATCCCGTCCGGGTCGCGCTCCTCTTCCTCTCGCGCAGAGCCGCGCGCTCCTCTTCCTCTCGCGCAGGGCCGCGCCGCTCTCGGGCTCGTCCTCTGCCCGATTCTGCGCTGGGCCGCGTGCTGCTCCTCCTCTCAAGCCGGGCCGTGCGTTCCCCGTCCGCCCGCCTGTGCTGCTCGACTGGCTGCATCGGGGAGTCCCAGCCTCACGCGCTCCCTGCCCGCAGTCGCTCTCTGTGGCCTCGCTCGCTTCCTGGTTCGAGATCCCCTCGATCCAGATCGAGTTGAGGGTCCGTTGACCAAAAAAAAAGGCAGAGAGGCTTCTCATGTCTGCTTCGGGCTATGTCGCGGTCCCTCGGTGCTCGGTGATCTTCGATGGCACCAACTGTGCTGAGTTTGTGGGCTTCATGCGTATCCATATGCGCGGCCTTCTTCTGTGGGGAGTTCTCTCTGGCGAGGTACCCTGTCCGCCTTGCCCTGTTGCTCCGGTGGCTCCTGTTCCGCCGGTGCCGCCAGTGCTTGCTGCGGATGCTTCTCAGGCTGATCGGGATGCAGCCAAGGCTCTGGATGATTCTGCAGTTGATGCTTATGATCAACAGGTATCCGCATATTCTGATGCTCTTTCTGTCTACCGGGATGATCTATCTGCTTACACTCAGTGGTGCAATGATGATGCTCGCGCTGCTGCTGTTCTCATTGCGAGTGTCCTCCCTCAGTTTGCTTCGGAGTTCATGGGTCTCGGCACTGTTGCAGCGATGTGGTCCTACCTTTGTCAGCGCTATCAGCCCTCTGGTGATGCTCTATACCTTTCTGTGGTGCGTCAGGAGCATGCTCTTCAGCAGGGTGACTCGTCTGCTGATGAGTTCTATTCACATTGCTCTGCCATCTGGCGTCAGCTTGACTCACTACGGACAATTGTTTGTGGCACTTGCCGCTGTTGTCAGACTACGCGGTCTGACTTGGAGTTTCAGAGGGTTCACGAGTTCTTATCTCGTCTCCGATCCGAGTTTGAGCCCTGACGTGCTCACTTGCTTGCCCGTGGTCGTGTTCCTATCTCGGAAGTGCTTGCTGAGCTTCGTGCTGAGGAGACCTGCCTTCATTCTGCTGGGTTGCTTGCAGTCTCTTCTGTGTTGGCTGCTCGTGCTCCTGTGTCGTCTCTCGTCCCATTGCTCCACCGCTCCTACCAACACCTTCAGGGGGGTGGGTCGCCCTCCTTATGTTGAGAAGGGCCGGTCGCGCCATGACACTTTCTGTGACTACTGCTCCAGGCCAGGCCACCCAGAGTCTGATTGTCACCAGAAGCAGCGAAACCAGAGGCGCTCCTCTTCCAGTGGGACTCCTGTGTCATCATCGACTCTGTCACTCACTGACCAGGACATTGTGCGTCTCAAGCGCCTTCTGGCTTCCTCTGGTTCTTCCTCGACAGGCTCTGCTGCTGCTGTGACTGCTGTCTCCACCTCATCACCGCCGACATCTACACCGTCAGGTACATCCTCGTGGGTTCTGGATTCTGGAGCCTCCTTTCATATGTCCTCTGGTTCTTCATTGTTGTCTTCTCTTCTCCCTCTTGATTCTCCTATTAATGTTCTCACTGCTGATGGCACATCCCTTCCTGTTGCTAGTCGTGGTTTTCTTTCCACTCCATCCTTCTCTGTTCCTAGTGTTTCTCATGTTCCTCGCCTTACCATGAATCTTTTTTCGCTGCCCAACTTACTGATTCTGGTTGTCGTGTCATTCTTGATACCGACTCTTGCTCCATTCAGGATCGTCGCCCCAAGGCTTTGGTTGGTGCTGGCCCCCGGCGCCGTGAGTCAGAGGGCCTTTGGGAGGTTGACTGGCTTTGTGTTCCTTCCGCTGCCACCACTTCTGCCAGCTCTCATGCCCTTGCTGCCTCTTCGTTTGCATCCTTCCAGCAGTGGCATCATCGCCTTGGTCACCTCTGTGGCTCTCGCTTGTCATCTTTAGTGCGTCAGGGCCTCCTAGGGTCTGTATCTAGCGATGTTTCTTTACATTGTAATGGTTGTAGACTTGGCAAACAGACCCAGTTACCTTATCCTACCAGTGAGTCGGTCTCTCAGCGTCCTTTTGACTTAGTTCATTCTGATGTTTGGGGTCCTGCTCCCTTTGATTCGAAGGGTGGTCATCGCTACTATGTTTTGTTTATTGATGATTTCTCTCGCTACAATTGGCTCTACTTCAAGAAATCTCGTAGCGAGGTTCTCTCTATGTACAAACGATTTGCTGCCATGGTTCACACCCAGTTTTCCACGCCCATTCGCACTTTTCGTGCTGACTCTGCTGGAGAGTATATCTCTCAGCTGTTGCGTGGTTTTCTTGCGGAACAGGGCACTCTTTCCCAGTTCTCATGTCCTGGTGCTCATGCTCAGAATGGCGTTGCTGAACGCAAGCATCGTCATCTGCTTGAGACAGCTCGTGCGCTGATGATTGCCGCTTCCCTTCCACCACACTTTTGGGCTGAGGTTGTTTCTACATCCACCTATCTCATCAACATTCAGCCATCGACTGCTCTGCAGGGTGGTATTCCCATGGAGTGTCTCACTGGTCGTTCTCCTGACTACTCAGCTCTTCGTATGTTTGGATGTGTGTGCTATGTTCTTCTAGCCCCGCGAGAATGCACCAAACTGACTGCTCAGTCCGTTGAGTGTATTTTCCTTGGCTACAGTGATGAGCACAAGGGCTATCGCTGCTGGGATTCTGTTGGTCGTCGCTTACGCATCTTGCGTGATGTGACCTTTGGTGAGTCCTGTTCTTACTACCCACGTCCTTCTTCCTCGAGCTTCTCTGTGGATGATATTTCCTTTCTTCTTCTTCCCGATACATCCTGCTATGTGCCTCATGTTTCACCTCTTCCACATGCCCCTCTCATTCCTTCTTCCTCACCATCGACCCCCTCTTCTCCATCCTCTTCCTCTACCTCTCCACCATCATCTCCAGTCCGTCCCCCTCTCTCCCCGTTTCCTCTCCACTACACTCGCCGCCCTCGTACTGAGGATGCTTCCCCTGATTCTCCTGACGTGCCTTCCACCTCTGGTGCACCACCGTTCACGCCTCCCCCGGTTCATAACCTCCGTGCTCGGCCTTGCCCCCCGCCTGATCGCTATTCCCCTGATCGGTACGGTCTCTCAGTTATTGCTGAGCCCACTTCCTATCGGACTGCCATGACTCAGCCTAAATGGCAGCTTGCGATGGCCGAAGAGCTTGCTGCCCTTGAGCGCTCTGGCACCTGGGATCTGGTTTCCCTCCCTTCTGGTGTTTGTCCCATCACCTGCAAGTGGGTCTACAAGATTAAGAATCGCTCTGATGGTTCTCTTGAGCGCTACAAAGCTCGTCTTGTGGCCCGTGGTTTTCAGTAGGAGCAGGGACGCGATTACGATGAGACTTTTGCTCCTGTGGCTCACATGACCACTGTCCGCACTCTTCTTGCTGTGGCTTCTGTCCGTCATTGGTCAATCTCTCAGCTTGATGTCCAGAATGCTTTTCTCAATGGCGAGTTGCGTGAGGAGGTGTATATGCAACCACCACCGGGGTACTATGCTCCTGATGGTACAGTCTGTAGACTTCGCCGCTCCCTCTATGGTCTTAAACAGGCCCCTCGTGCCTGGTTTGAGCGCTTCGCCTCTGTGGTGACTGCCGCTGGTTTCTTGCCCAGTGACCATGATCCCGCCTTGTTTGTTCACACGTCTCCTCGTGGTTGGACTCTTCTCCTTCTCTATGTTGATGACATGATCATCACTGGTGACGATACTGACTATATTGCCTTTGTTAAGGGTCGCCTTCATGACCAGTTCCTCATGACTGATCTTGGTCCACTTCGTTATTTCCTTGGGATTGAGATCTCCTCGACCTCCGATGGCTTCTACGTCTTCCAAGAAAAATATATTCAGGATCTTCTTGCTCGTGCTGCCCTTGGTGATGAGCGCACCGTTGTGACTCCTATGGAGCTCAACGTTCAGCTTCGTGCTTCTGATGGTGACCCTCTCCCTAATCCCACTCGCTATCGTCACCTTGTTGGGAGTCTTGTCTATCTCGCTGTTACGCGTCCTGACATCTCCTATCCTGTCCACATCCTGAGTCAGTTTGTTTCCGCCCCCACCTCTGTCCACTATAGTCATCTCCTCCGTGTTCTATGATATCTTCGTGGCACGATCTCTCAGCGCCTTTTCTTTCCCCGCTCCAGCTCTCTTGAGCTCCAGGCCTACTCTGATGCAACCTGGGCTAGTGATCCCTCTGATCGACGCTCGCTGTCTACTTATTGTGTCTTTCTTGGTGGCTCTCTTATTGCCTGGAAGACAAAGAAGCAGACTGCCGTTTCTCGTTCGAGTACAGAGGCTGAGTTGCGAGCCATGGCTATGTTGACGGCTGAGGTGATCTGGTTACGGTGGTTACTTGAGGATTTTGGTGTGTCTGCCACTACCTCGACTCCCTTACTGTCCGACAGTACCGGTGCTATTAGTATCGCGCGTGACCCGGTGAAGCATGAGCTCACCAAGCACATCAGTGTGGATGCCCACTTTGTGCGTGCTGCTGTGCAGGATCAGACTCTCGCTCTTCACTATGTGCCCTCTGAGTTACAGTTGGCGGACTTCTTCACGAAGGCACAGACTCGAGCGCAGCATGACTTTTTCCTCTCCAAACTCAGTGTTGTTGATCCACCATGAGTTTGAGGGGGGGTGTTAGATGTGTATAGTTACTCTCTGTACATCCCTATTGTATAAGGGGCTTTTCTGCACTTTCCCACACCTGTATATGTACTGGCCTTTGGCCCTCGGTAAATCCAGTTGCTGTTTATCCAACACAGATTACTACTCATTGATATCTGATATGGAACAGTAAATTCCAATTAATATTTTCCGGGATGGACAAAATATCGATCTTTTTTTGCAGTGCAAGGAAAAATACCCTAATACATGGTATAATAAACCAAGACTTAGTTTTTTTTTTCAAAGCACGCGACCCTATGAGCCCCCAATTTACATCGAAAATATGTGTAATGTGTACATGTGTATATCTCCAGGGAATCTATAAAAGGGCACCTAGGTAGGACAGAAATATTCATCGAAGCTAAGAGCTTTCTTTGTGCAGAGTATATTCTTTATTGTTTAGTTAAAACTATTAGTGTGGCGCCCCTCTTTTCTAACATTCGTTTAGTTAGTAGCAGTATTTTAAAGTGTTTTTACCCTTTTGCTGGAGGTTTTAGCGGTTTTCTCGATGTTAGGCTGTAATTGTTGCCAGTCCGAGCTTGGGAAAATTCCTTAGTCTCGAATATGGAAACTTGCTCGTAAGATCCAACCAAGGTCACATTTTCGATAAAGAAGATGCTAGATTCTGTTCTATCAATAGGCTTTGATGTGTCATCAGTAGCTCTATTAGAAGTCTCTGGTGTCGGCTTACCCTAGTTCAGGTTACTGCTCTTTATTCTTTAGTTAAAACCATCAGCGTGGCACCCTCCCTTACTAACACTCGTTTAGTTAGTAGTAGTATTTTGAAGTGTTTTTTTACATTTTGCTTGAGGTTTTAAAGTGTTTTTAACATTTTGCTGCAAGGGAGACGACCAACAATACATGGTTCCGCCGACCTTGGCAGCAGTGACTCCACGCTGCCATTGCCCGAGATGCCTACCAAGACCATCTCGAATGTGCTCGACTGGCCCTGCTCGTCGGCGACCACAACTCCGTTGGAGGTTTACGCGTGCTCAACGAAATCTGGTGGTCAGCAGAAACAGGGTCAAACAGGATGATCACACGCCGTTAATGAGAGGACAAGCCCGTGTTGGCACCCGACCACACTCTAGTAGTCCATGGCGTCGGTGGCGCTGACCTGCAGGGAGAACCCCTCAGTAGTGGTGTGGTCGGTAGGGTAGAGGGTGGATATTAACAGGACCTTCCTCGCATGCTTCTCGAAGATGTCGAAGACAGGGCCTTATCTCAAGGAGAGCCCATGTTTCTTTCTGGTGGTATGTTGACGTCGAACATGAAATATTCTTTGATACTAAATTTTCATATTTAATTGACATAAAAATAGGCCTAATAGTTGTTACCTTGTGAATTAGCTTATGCATGTAATTTTGTGTTAGGTAAGTTGTACTGTGAACACATACTTCATTGGTTTGGAGAGAGTACTTATTACTCAATTATGAAGTTGTTATTGGATATTGTCACATTTATTCAGTACTCAATCATGTTATTGTCCACAGTAAATGGCGATACTCGTAGAAAGAGAGCAACGTCCTTTGATTTTAGGATGGTATTGGTCATTTGAGTGTGCTTATTGTCTTCATCTTGTAGATCCATAGATTTCCAGTTAGCAAAGATCGGCTCATATTTGATTTGAAGTTATGAACAGAATAAACTCTACAGGTCAAAGGGAGTACTATGTGAAAGGGGATGGGCTTCCATACGATGGATGTACATGGGAAAATGAGTTTGACATCTTGGTTCCAACCTCAGATTGAGTTCTTCGATGAGAATCGGTCCAGGCGTTGAAGAACAAAGATTTAAGTTGTTCGATCTACATTAAGGTAATCGTACTAAACGTCATGTTCTCTTAATGGGTACCCCAGTTCTGGAAACTGCTCTGTTTATTACTCCCTCCGTCCCATAATGTAAGACGTTTTTTGACAATACACTAGTGTCAAAAAACGTCTTACATTATGGGACGGAGGGAGTAGTTAACACCATTTTTATGGCTTCCCTTTTTTTTTTAATATTTTTAATTAGTAGCAGTATTTTTCAAGTGCTTCTACCATTTTACTGGAGGTTTTAGCGGTGTTCTCGATATTAGACTGTAATAGTTGCCAGTCTGGGTTTGGTAAATTTTCTTTGTTTAGTCTCTGTTGAGTATTATGATTATTAGAAAAGATAGGATAGCATAGGGTCTTACCCTACCTTGTCTTATACTTCAAGTTGGTCATTGTACTCCTATATATATGCCCACGAGGCTCTAGCAATAAACATCGATTCCACCAATTCATGTCTATCCCTTCTAATATGGTATCAGCCTAACCGATCCAAACCCTAGCCGCCGCCACCACTTCCGCTCCACGCCGCCCCGGGGCGGTCGGTCCATGATCGCCGCCGGGGGCCGCCCCGCCCTAAAAGGATTGATATGGTTGACTAGAGGGGGGGGGGGTGAATAGGCAACTGCCAATTTTTAGCTTTTCTTAATAAATTAGGTTTAGCAACAAATAGGTTGTCTAGATATGCAACTAGGTGAACAACCTATATGATGCTACCAACAACAACAACACAAGCAGACAAGATAAACAACACAAGTAAAGCTTGCACAAAGTAAAGGTAAGAGATAACTACAAGTGGAGTCGATGGCGACGAGGATGTGTTACCGAAGTTCCTTCCCGTTGAGGGGAAGCACGTCTCTGTTGGAGTGGTGTGGAGGCACAATGCTCCCCAAGAAGCCACTAGGGCCACCGTATTCTCCTCACGCCCTCGCATAATGCAAGATGCCGTGATTCCACTAGTGGTGCCCTTGAAGGCGGCAACCGGACCTTTACAAACAAGGTCGGGGCTCTCTCCACAATTGAATTGCAGGCTCTCAACACCACCACAAAGCTTCACCATAATGAAATGTGGCTCCAAGGTGATCTCAACCGTCTAGGGTGCTCAAACACCTAAGAGTAATAAGATCCGCAAGGGATTAGTGGGGGGAATCAAATTTTTCTTGGTGAAAGTGTAGATCTAGGCCTTCTCAACCAATCCCTAAAGAATCAACAAGTTTGATTGGCTAGGGAGAGAGATTGGGAGAAATGAGCTTGAGAGCAACAATGGATCTTGGGGGAGGAAGAGTGAGGGAGTCCTGGATTAGGAGGTCCTCGGACAGCCGGACTATATCCTCTGGCCGGGCTGTTGGACTATGAAGATACAAGATTGAAGACTTCGACCCGTGTCCGGATGGGACTCTCCTTGACGTGGAAGGCAAGCTTGGCAATACGGATATGTAGATCTCCTCCCTTGTAACCGACTCTGTGTAACCCTAGCCCCCTCCAGTGTCTATATAAACCGGCGGGTTTAGTCCGTAGGACAACAATCATACCATCACTACTAGAAAAAGGGCTATAGATGGGATTGACACTAATGGCGCACCAGACAAGCGGTGCGCCATTAGTATATACTAATGGCGCACCACCTTCTGATACGCCATTAGAGTTGAAACTACTAATGGCGCACCTGGCGCAGGGTGCGCCATTAGTATCAATTTTTTTAACTAGTGCGCCTGTCCAAACATACTAATGGCGCATCCAGACACAGTGCGCCATTACTAGTTGTAACTAGTAATGGCGCACCTGGCCCAGGGTGCACCATTAGTATCAATTTTTTTAACTAGTGCGCCTATCCAAACATACTAATGGCGCATCCAGACACAGTGCGCCATTACTAGTTGTAACTAGTAATGGCGCACCTGCCGGAAAGTGCGCCACTAATGTTGTTTTTTCTATTATATTTTTTATTCCCTTTTTTGCAAAACTACTAATGGCGCACTTTTCCACCGTGCGCCATTACTAGTTTAAACTAGTAATGGCGCACTGTGGTACAGTGCGCCATTAGTATGTTTTTTTTTGCAAAACTACTAATGGCGCACCACCAGAAGGTGCGCCATTAGTAACCTGGATTACTAATGGCGCATTTAGAGTTGGTGCGCCATTAGTAAGTTGGCAGCAACAAGATATTTTGGACAGCCTCTCCTACCCACACTCACTTTCTCTCCACCTCCTCCTTGTCTCGGGTGCCTCCTCTTTTTCACCTCATTTCCACCATAGATTCATTCAATTTAAGTGGTTAAATTACCTTGTTTTGATAGGTAAGTAAGGGGGGAAGCTATATTTATGTTGTTCTCCCTACAACAATGTGAACATGCACTTTTTATGGCCTAGCTAGATCTATGTATGTTCGTGGTGTTGCATATGTTTGTGGTGTTGCATATGTGTTTGTGTTTGGAGGTGTACCGGTATTTGAAATGCGATAGTTGCCAATATTTTGCCGGAATGTTGATTCATTTCCGTTTCGGCGAGAATTTTGGCATTAAGCATTCTTTTTGGTCCTATTTTTAGGGAAAGTCATGCCAAATTTTTTCTTGGTTCTAAAATATCGTTTTGCTCTACCCCGCAGGCGACCATGGTTCGCATGATGACCGAAGGCATCGTGAATAGGTTTTTGAGGTCCGCGAAGGCCGAGATGCTTCAAAAGAACGAGACGGAGATAAGATGTCCGTGTCGAAGATGCAAGCTGAAGAGCCTTATTGCGGACCCGGAATCCGGGCAGGTGCGGGACCACCTGCTCTTGCGTGGTTTCATGGATGGCTATCGGTGGCAAGGTGATGAAGATGACTACGAAGTCGTCCATGGGGGCCGGGCAAGAAATGAGGAAGGGCAGCAAGACAACCACCGCGGCTCGGGCGGGCGAGAAGACGAAGAATCCCCAGGAGATGATCATGACGGTGATGCTGTACACAGTCATCATGTAGAAGATGCAGGACATGATGATGAGGAAGATGCCGGAGCAGACGACGGGCATGATCATGAAGATGATGATGCCGGCGGAGCAGACGACGCTGGACCATCGATGGGCTGGGTGCAGGACCCTCATATTCAAGAGTTGCTTCTCAAGCAGACGAATAACGCAAGAGCTGCCGCCCGAGAGAAAGCCAAGATGGATCAACTTGAGTTAGACGCGGTTACTCCATTGTATGAAGGATGCAGGCCCGAGGATACCCGCCTGAAAGTAACGCTCATGGCTCTGGAGATGAAGGTAAAACACAAAATGACCGACGCATGCTTCGACGAGAACATCTCATTCTGGCACGAACGTCTTCCCAAGGGGAACAAGTGCCCGACCAGTTTGGAGGAGGCGAAGAAAATCGTGTGTCCTCTGGATTTACCGCACGTGAAATACCATGTGTGCATGAACAATTGCATCATTTATCGGGACGAGCACGCGGAGTCTACCATATGTCCGGTGTGCGGCGTCACTCGATACAAGAAGAGGAAGAAAGCTCCTCGAAAAGTGGTGTGGTACTTTCCGATCACTCCTCGTCTGCAGCGGTATTTCGCGGACCCTAAGGTAGCAAAGCTCCTGCGTTGGCACGCGGATAGGGAGGAGAAGAATCGAGAAGATGACGCAAATGATCCGGAGATAGATAAAAAAGACAAGGTGCTGAGTCACCCTAAGGATGCGAGCCAGTGGCAAGCATTGAACTTCGAAGACCTAGAATTTGGGAACGATCCAAGGAACATCGTGCTGGGCGCGAGCACCGATGGAGTCAATCCGTTTGGCAGCTAGAGAAGCACACATAGCACCTGGCCTGTGTTTGTGTGGATGTACAACCTTCCCCCCTGGTTGTGCATGAAGAGGAAGTACATTCACATGAGTATGCTAATTGAAGGACCGAAACAACCAGGGAACGACATCAATCTGTATCTGGGGCTGCTGAAAGAGGAGCTTGACACGCTGTGGAAAACGCCAGCCAATACGTGGGACGCCGCAGAGAAAGAACATTTCCCTATGAGAGCCGCGCTGCTCACGACGGTGCACGACTATCTCGGTTACGGATATGTCGCGGGGCAGGTGGTCCACGGATTTTCTGGATGCGTCAGGTGCATGGATGACACAACGTATCGCCAGCTAGATAGAGATCCTGGGTCTTCGAAAACCGTGTTCATGGGACATCGAAGGTGGCTTCGCGACGATGACCCATGGAGAAAACGCAAGGATCTATTCGATGGTGAAACCGAACCCCGAGGACGCCCGCGTACGAGGAGCGGCGAGGAAATAGACGAGCTGTTGAAAAATTGGAAAGACTGCCCACTGCCGGGAAAGAAGCAAAAGGCGCCAGAGCCGGGAAAGAAGCGAAAGGCGCCAGAGCCGCTGCTGAAGGTATGGAAAACGAGGTCTGTTTTCTGGGACTTGCCGTACTGGAAGATCCACCGTGTGCCTCACAGCCTTGATGTCATGCATATCACGAAGAACGTGTGCGAGAGTCTGCTTGGTACCCTGCTCAACATGCCAGAGAGGACCAAAGATGGGCCGAAAGCAAGGGCAGACTTGAAATCAATGGGCATCAGGCAGGAGCTTCACGCTATATATGATGATGATGATGATGATGATGATGATGATGATGATGATGATGGTGATGATGATGAGGCGAAGCAGGACACGGAAAGTCATCGCAAAGGCAAAAAGGCCAAGAAGACCGGAAATGACTACCCTCCCGCGTGCTTCACTCTAAGTCAGGAGGAGATCGAGCAGTTTTTCACCTGCCTCGTAGGAGTAAAACTTCCTTACGGTTACGCGGGGAAGATAAGCAGATACCTAGACCTAGCGAAGCTGAAGTTCAGCGGGATGAAGTCTCACGACTGTCACGTGCTGATGACGCAGATACTTCCAGTTGCAATCCGTGGGATCATGGACGCGCACGTCCGTGAAACGCTATTTGGCCTATGCAACTTTTTCGACGTCATCTCTCGGAAGTCTGTTGGCGTGAGGCAACTCAGAAGGCTACAGGAAGAGATCGTGGTGATACTATGCGAGCTTGAGATGTACTTCCCGCCCGCATTCTTCGACGTTATGGTGCATCTGCTGGTCCATATCGTGGACGATATCATCCAACTCGGGCCGACGTTCCTGCACAGCATGATGCCGTTCGAAAGGATGAATGGTGTCATCAAAGGATACGTTCGCAACATGTCATGTCCAGAGGGAAGCATAGCCAGGGGCTTTCTGACCGAAGAGTGCATCTCCTACTGCACGAATTATCTAGGCATCGAGAACCCTGTTGGTCTGCCCGTCAACAGGCACCTCGGCAGGCTCGCTGGATGGGGTCACCGTGAGGGTCGCCGCGAAATGCATGTCGACTTCGAGGGTCGACTCGCCGACTTTGAAAGAGCAAACCTAGTCGCGCTACAACACATAGACGTGGTCGATCCTTGGGTGGTAGAGCACAAAACCTTTATTAAGAAGACGTACAATGACCGAGGCCAACAGAGGACGGACGGAGATATACTCAAAGAGCACAACTCATGTTTCACGCATTGGTTCAAGCAGAAGCTTCTGTCGTACCCTTTACATGAGGATTCTTCCGCGGAAGAACAACTCATATTCGCCTTGTCACAGGGCGCCGAGCACAACCTGATGACCTATGAGGCGTACGATATCAACGGCTACACATTCTACACCGAGGCCAAGGACATGAAGAGCGATGGTTATCAGAACTCCGGGGTAACGATGGAATCCTACACCGGTAACGACAAGGACAGATACTACGGAAGGATCGAGGAGATCTGGGAGCTGAGCTACGCTGGAGAGAAGGTCCTGATGTTCCGTGTCAGATGGGCCAAGAGTGTCCTAAAAGAAGACCGGTATTTCACCACCATGGTTATACCCGAAGCCAAATCCAAGACCGCAGGCGCAAACGTCACCGCGAAAAATGAGCCATGGGTACTGGCTTCCCAAGTGGACCAATGCTTCTTCATTACCGACCCTTCAAAGCCCAGTCGTGTTGTCGTGAGGAGAGGCAAAAGGAAGATCATCGGAATGGATGGAGTAGCCAATGAGCAAGACTTCGACAAGTACGGCGACCCGAGAATCGAACATGACGACGATGATGAAGTAGCAGCATACACCACAAGAAGAAGCAGGACCACCCTACCTAAAGGACGTCCGTTCCACAGAAGAACTCCATTTGCGAAAAAGAAGGGCAAGAAGATTGTGAACAGATAGCTAGCTAAGATCGATTGTATTTAAATTGTAGCCTTCATTTCTCGATTGTATTTCATGGGCACTTTTTGAACTATCATGAATATTTTTAAATTTCATGGACACTCGATCTCGATCCCCCTCCATCTCGATCGCTATCCCACCTCGCCAGATCCGGTCCCCCTCGCCGCCGAGCACCCCCCGGTCCATCGGCCCCCCGCACCCCGCGCACCCTCCCCCGCTCCACCGGCATTACTGTTTGATGATATTTTTAAAAAAATTATTACTGTCACCTCCTGGTGTGAGAACTGGCTGCTGACCAGTCGAGCTAGTAGAGGGAACTTGGTGTGGATCAGGTCAGGTGGAAGATAACCTGTTGGCTCGAGCAGAAATCAAAAAAAAATACTAATGGCGCACCAGGGTGAGGTGCGCCATTAGTATGGATGTACTTATGGCACACCAGGGTGAGGTGCGCCATTAGTATGGATGTACCTGTTGGAAGATAACCTATCCCCTCTCTCTCCCTCGCCCTCGCTCTCGATCCCCTTCCCCTCTCCTCTCCCGACGCCGCTGCCCCGCCGCCTCGACGCCGCCCCGTCGTCCTCGTCTCTGCCCCGACGCCCCGACGCCGCTGCCCCTTCCCCTCTCCTCTCCCGACGCCGCTGCCCCGACCTCCTCCTCGCCCCTCGACGTCGCCCTCGATCCCCTTCCCCTCTC